>NW_008339532.1:350413-351259 GCF_000622305.1 Nannospalax galili
GCTGCCAGTCACTCCTCCTAGCCTGGGTCCTATCCCGTTCCTTGTCTTGGCACCCCAGACACCTGGGGCACCACCTGATCCTTTGCATCCAGACCAACTCAGCTCCTTCTCAGGTCCCCAGGGGTGCTCTGGACCTGGCCCCACCCTCACCTCCCTCTGCACAACACACCAGCCTCTTTCCTGGACGCCAGGGCTGCCCTTTTCTCTTCCTGGTCCTATGCATCCAGACCAACCCAGCTCCTTAGTGCACTCCCCAGGGGTCCTTGGAGCCACTTCCCGCCCCCGTCTTCCTTTGCACCTCTGGGTGGCACAGCCACCAGCTGCTGTAGACCAGCATCTTTCCTGGGCCTGGCTCCCAGGCCAGTCCAACCCCCAAATTCCTGAAGCCAAAATCTTACCTGGATGGATCCAGATCTTAGGAGAAAGCCTGAGAGCATCTGATCCTCATCTGACTTGGGCCTCTGTGGGAACTCCTGAAGACAAAAGCAGTCCAGCCACTCCAATGTAAAATCAAAAGAGAGAACCAGAACCTTAGAAGAACCAGCTTCTCATGACCAAAAAGTAAACCACAAAGACACATAAAGTTCACAAAAAGAAGCAGACCTAAACTTGAAGGCTTGAGTCTCACACAAGAATCAGAAACTACAAAAGAAATTCACATGTCAAAATCACAGAGAAAAAATAATAACATGAAAAACCAAAATACCATATCCCCACCAAATACCAATAGTCCTCTAGAGAAGTACATTGAGAACCACCTAGAGATAATGCAGGGCATGGAACTCAAAAGAACAATTATAAACATGATAAAAGAATTCAGTGAATTTAAAGAACACACAAAGAAAG
>NW_008339532.1:351386-352120 GCF_000622305.1 Nannospalax galili
AAGCCTATTAGAAACGACAGGAAAAAGCCCCGCCAATAGGATTAATGAAAAGGAAAACAAGACTAGATTATAAAGTGGACGAACTAGACCACTCAAGCAAAGATTATGAAAAATTTAAGAAAGCACGAAAGGAATATGTGGGAATTGTGTGACACCATAAAAAGATCAAACTTACAAATCATACACATACAGGAAGGAGAAGAATCCAAGATAATGGCATGGAGCAGATCTTTAACAGAGTCGTGGAAGAAAATTTCCCAGAATTAAAGAAAGATATGTCCATACAAATACAAGAAGCACATAGAACACCAAACAGACAGGACCAGAAAAGAAACTCTCCACTGCACATCATAGTAAAAACACTAAACGTCCAAAACAAAGAGACAATACTGAAAGCTGCAAAAGAGAAACAAGAAGTCACTTATAAAAGAAAACCCATTAGGATTACAGCTGACTTTTCAGTGCAAACTATGAAAGCCAGAAGAGCCTGGACCAAAGCATTCCCAGTTTTAAATGACCACAGATGCCAACCCAGATTACTATACTCAGCCAAAATGTCTATTGTAGTCGAAGGGGAAAGAAAAATCTTGCGTGACATAAATCGGCTGAAGGAATTCATGTACACAAAACCAGCCCTTCAGAGAGTTCTGGAAGCAATACAAAGAGCTGAAGAAAGGAATGACTATATCCAAGGGGTTGTGGAAAGAAATCCAATGAAGGTATAACTGTGGGAA
>NW_008339532.1:352624-353178 GCF_000622305.1 Nannospalax galili
GTTGGATGCTAAAATCATTACTGAAAATCTCACTAATGTAGAATTTATTATAACTCTATACAGTCAAAATGTACAGTGAGGCAGTGATAGTCCTGAAAATACAAAAAAAATGAAATAATTCCACGCATTCTAACAGACCACAATGCAATAAAGCTTAAAATCAGTCAGACCATAAGCCCTAGTCACCACATGAACACATGGAGATTAAACAACACACTCTGAATGATGAATGGGTCAAAAGAGAAATTAAGAATGAAATAAAAATATTCCTGGAACTAAATGAAAAGGACAGTACAACACAACAAAACCTCTGGGACACACTGAAAGTGGTCCTTAGAGGGAAGTTTATAGCTCTAAGTGCCTACATCAAAAAATCGGAAAGAACACAAATAAGTGATTTAACGTTGTGACTCAACACACTTGAAAAGCAACAGCAAACGAAACCCAAACCCAGCAGACAAGAAGAAATAACAAAAATTAGGGCAGAAATTAATGGATTTGAAACAACAATACAAAGAATCAACAAATCCAAGAGCTGGTTCTTTGAAAAGATA
>NW_008339532.1:354293-356364 GCF_000622305.1 Nannospalax galili
ACTATCTGTAACTCCAGTTACAGAGGGTTCGATTGCCCTCTTCTGGCCTCCACAGGCATTGCATGCACATGGTGAACTTACATATATGCAGGCAAAACACTCAAACACATAAAAATACAAAAAACTTTGGGGGGTCTTTTTGAGACAGGGTCTCCCCATAGCCCCAGCTGTCCTGGAGCTCACTGTGTAGACCAGGCTGGCCTTGAACTCACAGAGATCCGCCTGCCTCTGCCTCCTGAGTGCTGGGACTAAAGGCATGTGCCACCACTCCCGGCCTACAGTGAAAATTTTAAATCTTTAAAGAAAGATTGAGGAAGACATTAGAAGATGGAAAGACCTCCCATGCTCATGGTTTGGAAGAATTATTATTTTGAAAATGAACATCCTACCAAAAGTCATTTATAGATTCAATGCAATGCCAATCAAAATCCCCGTGACATTTTTCACAGAATTGGAAAAAACCATCCTAAGATTCATATGGAAGCACAAAAGTCCTTAGATAGCAAAAAAAACCCCTGAGCACTAAAAGCAATGCCAAGGGGATTATTATACCAGATATTAAGGTGTATTACAGAGCTATAGTCATAAAAAGAACATGGTACTGGCACAACTGGTACATGGCACAAAAATAGACCCATAGATCAATGGAACAAAATTGAAGACCCAAATATGAGTACATGCAATTTCAGCCACCTGATATTTGACAAAGAGGCCAAGAATTTTCACTTTAGGAAAGACAGAATGTTGAGCAAATGGTGCTGGCAAAACTGGATCTCCACCTGTAGAAGAATGAAACTAAACCCCTACCTTTCACCTTGCACAAAAGTCAATTCCAAATGGATCAGAGACCTCAATGTAAAGCCTGAAACTCTGAAACTGTTAGAAGAAAACATTGGGAAAAACCTACAAGATGTAGGTGTAGGAAAGGATTTTCTAAAACGGACATCAAGGGCAAGAATTAACAAATGGGACCTCATTAAACTAAAAAGCTTCTGTCCATCAAAGAAGGCAACCAGGGAAGTGAACAGAAAACCCAAAGAATGGGAAAAAATCTTCACCAGTGACACATCTGACAGGTTTAATATCCAGAATATATAACAAACTCAAAAAACAGAGAAGACAAGAAGCAGCCCAATTAAAAGATGGGCTAAGGAGCTGAACAGAGAGTTCTCTAAAGAAGAAGGTGGCTATGAAACATCTTAAAAATTGTTCAACATCACTAATAATTAGGGAAATGCAAATTAAAACCACTTTAAGATTTCATCTTACCCCAGTCAGACTGGCTAAGATCAAGAGAACAAATGATACCAAATGTTGGAGAGAATGTGGGGAAAGGGGAACACTCATCCACTGCTGGTGGGGCTGCAAACTTGTTCAACCCCTATGGAAAGCAGTGTGGAGAACTCTTAAAAAACTACAAATGAACCTACCATTTGACCCAGTTATACCACTCCTTGGCATATACCCAAAGAACTCATCCTGTTGCAGAGACACTTGTAAATCTATGTTTGTTGCTGCTCTTTTCACAATAGCTAAGAGATGGAAGCAACCTAAGTGTCCCTCAGTTGATGAGTGGATAATGAAAACGTGGTTCATTTATACGATGGGATTTTACTCAGCAGTAAAGAAAGATGAAATCATGAAATTTGCAGGTAAATGGATGGAACTAGAAACTGTTATCCTGGGTGGAGTAACACAGACTCAGAAAGAAAATCGACGTATGTTCTCCCTCATGTTGATCCTAGAACCAAATCCTGAAAAGTGAGTATGTATCCAGACATAACTACAGGAACCAGGATAATGGAAAGGAACCAGGGAGGTAAAAGAAAAGAAAGAACCTGAAAGAAAAGAACAGTAGGAAACAGGGGTTAAAAAGGGAGATATGGATAAAAATTGGGATAGTTTAAGGGAGGGTGGAGGGAAGTAGTGTATACAAGGAACCTAAGGGATAAAGGGAAAGAAGGAGCTTAAGAGAGGTAGGACCATAGGAGAAGGGTATTATTAAGGGAGAAAGCAGGGAAATGGGGGCACCTTAAGTGGGAAAACCATGATGGAGGGGTGAGACAATACA
>NW_008339532.1:357007-366887 GCF_000622305.1 Nannospalax galili
TCTTACCTAAATGAATATTAACAACTGATTGCCGCTAGATGAGGAACAGCTGACCCTCCTAAAACAAAGACCTCTAGATAGGCTGACTAGATTCATCAGATGGACAAGCAGTGGGGAATGGCTGGAGGTGCCGACAACACAGCAGACAGTAGCAGGGACATCAGAGTATAAGGGCTCTAGTGTGGGGAGCAAGGCTATGGGAGTGTGCTATCTGGGAAGTGGGTGTATAGTCGAATAAGATGCTTTGGGATGTTCTGTGTGATACACACACATACACACACACACACACACACACAAATCAACAAATTAAAAAAGAATTATATTTGAGGAAGAAGCATGGAAATTTACTTCATGCTAATTAGTAGAGGTGATAAACATTACCACTGAAATCTACCCGATTACTATAGACATACACAGGCGCCAAGGGTCCAAGTGCCACCAATTATGACTAGTAATAATCAAATACATACAGATTAGAGATGCATGTGCCAACATCTCAGTGTTCGTAGCAAAAACAGTGAGTCTGCAAGGAACAGTATATTCTAAAATGAAATGAAGATCTTTTTTAAACGTTAAAAATTCATTCAATTTTATGTCTTACAGGGCTTATGCTGAGTTCAATATTGTATAACTGTATTAACTCAGTTGTGAACCTAGAAACTTGCACCCACTTGTGAAAGAAATGTACTCTTGCTCTGGAGTGTGTTACTGAATATGTTAAAGCTGTAGTGAAATGCTTGTTCTAATCATGTCGTTATTAAAATTTTTTTTAAATGATTAAAAATAAATTCTTCAAAGCATAAAAATTTGCTCCTTAATAATTAGTAGATGTGAAAAACATTACCATTGAAATCTTCCTGATGACTTTATATCCATGCTTAGATGCCAAGGAGCTCAGAAAGTAACCAACTGTGACTAGTAATAATCAGATATATAGAGATTAGAAATGCATGTGCAAACATCTTAATGTCAATTGCATTAAAAATGAATTTTTCTGTATGAAGCTCTGTATTATAATAATGAAATGGAGATCTTTTTTAAAGGCTAAAACTTCATTTAATTTTGTCTTATAGGGTTTATACTGAGTACAATATTGTATAACTGTAATAATTCAACTCTACACCTAAAAATTTACAGCCAATTTTGAAATAGATGCATCTTAGCTCAGGAAAATGTTATTGAATATGTCAATGCTGTTGTAATGAAATGCTTCTTCTAAGTATGTGGTTATTAAAGAATTTTTTAAAAATTCCTAATAAAAAAGAAAACCTGTTGAAAAGGTTTGATGCCACCATAACTTTTAAAGACCTAAATTTTGTGAAGTAGCTTTGCTTTAATTAATATGTACTGGTAACAAAGGGCTACACATCATTCTTACTCCAAACGAAGTATCTTCTGAGTTTAACAGATGAAAAAACAAACTAGTGATATGACTTCCAAAGCCTGTAGCTGCACTCCCTGGGAGGCTGAGGATTACATTAGTTCTAGACCAGCCTGGGGAACATAGTGGAAATGTTTCTCAAAACTAAATCAGATTAAGAAGGGAGAAACACCAGATGAGACGGTACAGGCCTTTAATAACACACTTGGGAGGTAGATCTGTGAGTTCTAGGCCAGTTGGGGCTACAAGGGAGACCCTGTCTCAAAAGACCAAAAGAGAGTTGGGGGTGGGGGGAAACAGAGTGCTACAACCATTTAAATTCCAGTTGCTGTTTCTCACGATTGTGATAATGTTTTCTACCAGTCTGTTGTGGTAGACATAAATCCAGTAATCTGACTCCAGAAATTCTGAAAATTTCACATACGATATTAGCAAATATCTGTCTAGGAGAAAAAACCTGAAAACATGTGACACTGTTCAAGGAAAATTGTAGTTTTAAATAATACCAGCATGATACTAAGTAATATTAGTCAACTGTTACTGGAAGTCTGCTCTATCTTCTCTTTTTGAGACAGGGTTTTCTTGTAACCTGTCTGGCCTTGAAGTCTTGATCTTCCTGCTTCTCTGCTTCTACCTCCCATGGGTGGATATGTGCTGCCTTTCCGACACCCAGCTTAGGGACCTCATTTTCTATATAAGCTTCTTTTATTTTGTTTTTTTACTTTTAGCTCTTTTAAACAAAACAAAACAAAAACAGGTCTCACTGTGTATCCCTGACTGGCCTAGAACTCAAAAAGATCTGCCTGCCTCCACTTCCTAGTGCTGGGATTAAAGGTGTGCACTACTACACCTGACTTTCCCTTAACTCTTGAGACAGGCTTTGACTACACCCACACTGGCCTTGAATTTGCGATCCTCTAGGTTTAGCCTTCCTACTGCTGGTTTTATAGATGTGTAGTTCCATATCTTCAAATCTCAGTCGAAGGTAATGTGACCTTCTCTGTGTAGCAAAAGCTTGCCTCGATATAACATCAAAATTAAGGTAAGAGATTTATATATGTTAGATTCCACTTAAATGAATATTAAACTATTTTTAGATTTGTGACAATTTTGGGCTTAGGTTTTCTAAGGAGAAATTACTGTAAAGAAAACCAATTAAAATTGTAGAAAGTGGGAACAGTTTTATTATAATAATGGTAATCTCTAGCCAGGTGTGGTGGTGCACGCCTTTGATCCCAGCACTCCGGAGGCTGAGGCAGGCGGATCTCTTATGAGTTTGAGGCCAACCTGGTCTACATAGTAAGTTCCAGGCCAGCTGGGGCTACAGGGAGACCCTGTCTCAAAAAGACCAAAAAGAAAAAAAAATGAATAAAAATAAATAAAAAATAATCTCTGCTGGTAGTAAAAGACAGACATAAATCTAATTTTTTTGTTTGCTTTTTGCTTTTGTGTTGTTTTGTTTTGAGACAAAAAAATTGTTCTCTCTCTCCAGCTGGCCTGGAACTCACAGAGATCCACCTGCCTCTACCTCCTGAGTGCTGGAACTAAAGGCACATGTCACTATGCTGGTTATATATTTAATTATTTTTTTGAAGTTAAATTTCTTTTCTTTTTTTTGGTCTTTTTGAGGCAGGCTCTCCCTGTAGCCCCAGCTATCCTGGAACTCACTATGTAGACCAGGCTGGTCTTGAACTCACAGAGATCTGCCTGCCTCTGCCTCCCAAGTGCTGGGACTAAAGGTGTGTGCCACTGTGCCCAGCCCTTTTTTTGTTTTTAAATCATAGAACAGTGTTCTTTAACAGGACAGTTTGACTGAGTGACAGTCTAAAGCCAGAGTTCTATAGCATTTTGAGTTAAATTTCTCACTTTTTCTTTTTTTTTAAAAATATTTTATTTATTTATGTATTGCCTGCATGTATGTGAGTGCACCTGTGTTGTGCAGTGCTGTAGAGGTCAGAAGAAGGATCCAGATTCCCCTGGAACTGGAATTAAGGATGGTTCTTAGCCACTATGTGAGTGCTGGGAATCGAACCCAGCTCCTCCGCAAGAGCAGTCGGTGCTCTTAACTGCTGAGACATCTCTCTACCCCTTCACCTTTTCTTTACTCCTTATTTAAAGAACCAATATTGGCAATTGCCTTTTTTTTGAGACAGGGTCTCCCTTTAACCCCAACTGGCCTGGAACATACTATGTAGACTAGGCTGACCTGGAACTCACAGAGATCCACCTGCCCCTGCCTCTCAAGAGCTGGGATTAAAGGCACACCTGGCTGGCTAAATTTTTCTTTTTTTAATTTGTGTGTTGGAGTGTACTGCCTGCATGTGTGTAAGTGCACCCGTGTTGTACAATGCCTGGGGAGGCCAGAAGAGGGCATCGGATCCCCTCAAACTGGAGTTACGGATCGTTATTAGCTGCCATGTAGGTGCTGGGATTCGAATCCCGGTCTTCTGCAAGAATAGCCAGTGTTCTTAACTTCTAAGCCATCTCTCCCGCCCAGCAATTACATTTGCTAATAACCAAGACTTCATAACACTTTGTAGAGAGCCACCTCCTATTTGAATAGTACTTAAACAGAAGACCTTAAATAGTTCTGCATCAGGTCTGGGGCTATAGCTTAGGTCCAGCATGCATGAGGCCCTATAGTTAGCTCCAGTATTCCCAAGGTGTGTGGGGACGTACATCAATTAGTGCATGCCATAATTATTTCTGTCTGAAAGAGTAGACCACCTGTATGAAGACTGCACAGTTCTTCAAGCGGAAGTGTAGCAGTGGTCTTAAAAAACAAGTCACATGCTACCAAGGTTATTAGGTTCTCAAAGAGTCTGGCCATCTTAATTAATAGAACATTCCAAATATCCAACAAGAATAATACAAGGACCTAGATTGATTGTGGTAATTATCTTACTTGAGGGAAATTCATGAAAACATTTCAGATACATTCTTTAATTTGGTTGAAAATATTCCAGCAGAGTGGGGCTTGGTGACGCAGGCCTTTAATCCCAGCACTTGGGAGGCAGAGGCAGGTGGATCTTTATAAGTTCAAGGCCAGCCTGGCCTACATAGTGAGTTCCAGGACAGCTGGGACTACAGGGAGAACCTGTCTCAAAAAGACTCCACCCCCCCCCCAAATATTCCAGCAGAATAGGAAACTTTTTGGGTTAATCTCTCCCCCTGCCCAATTTTTGGAAATTCAAGTTATAAGTCCTTTTGATTTATAGATATTTAGATTGAGATGGTATAACGTTGTATATATTATTAGCTTATTTTCTGAATATGCTGTTTTTGTTTTAGGAGTCACATGATGCATTATTGGAATTTGGGAATAATAACCTACAAATACTAGTTCATGTTACAAAGGAAGGGGTGTGGAAAAACCCTGTTCTTCTTAAAATTCTGTCTCAACAGCCAGTAGAAACAGAGGAAGGTAAGTCTTAAAACTTCATTGACTGAATTGGAGGAGGATTGAGTTCTACGAGGATTAAAATTTTGTACCTGGTTATTCTTTTTTGAGTAGTAGAAAGTAGTTCTTAGTAGTGTGGTGTAGTGTGGTGGTGCATGTTGTAATCCCAGTATTCTAGAGATGGGTAGAGATAGAAGGATCAGCTCAAGGTCATTCTCTGCTACATACACTGTGTTACAATAAAAACATGTCTCAAACAAACAAAATAATTAGTATATGATCTTTTGCCTGTTTAGGTAAGCGTTCTGATGCTTTTAGTGTTTTCACTACTCCTGTGTGATTGTTTTCTTAAGTTGTCACATTAGGTGATAATACTGATATGTTTACTGGGACAGAAGTGAGGGTTTTATTGTTTGTTTGTTTGTTTGTTTTTGTCTTTTTGAGACAGGGTCTCCCTGTACCCCCGGCTGGCCTGAAACTCACTGTGTAGACCAGGTTGGCCTTGAACTCACAGAGATATGCCTGCCTCTGCCTCCTGAGTGCTGGAATCAAAGGCGTGCACCACCGTGCCCGGCCAGAAATGAGTATTTTTTAAAATATTTATTTATTTATTTTTATTTTATATTTATGAGTGTTTTGCCTGCATATGTGTAAGTGTACTATGTGTAAGCAAGCTCGTGGAGGGCAGTGGATCCCTGGGAATTGGAGTTATGAATGGTTGTTAGATGCCATGTGGATACTGGGAACCAAACCTGGGTCCTCTGGAAGAGCAGACAATGCTCTTAACTGCTGAGCCATCTCAGCAGTTACTATTTTGTTATATTTCTAGAATAACAACAGATTTCAGAACACTGTTTCAGTTACCTAACCTAACTAATCAAGTTTGATCACCATGTACATGTTTTTTTGGACCTTTTTGTGTAATAAGATTGGAGTAAGGGATTTTGTTTTAAGATTTATTTTATTTGTATGAGAGTTTTGCCTGATATATAAGGGCACCATGTGTGTACTCAGAGAACAGAAGAGAGTATCATATCATATTCCCTGGAACTCAAGTTACAGATAGATGATTGTTAGCTGCTGTGTAGTTGCTGGGAACTGAACCCAGGTCTTCTGCAAGAGTAGCCAGTACTCTTTGGTGCTCAGCCACCTCTCCAGTCCTCACCCCACTTTTTGGCTTTTTTAGATTTTCTTTCTTTTCCAAAAATTACATTTTGGGGACTGGGTGTATACGCATAGTGTGCATGAGGTCAGAGGACTTTTTAGACTTGGTTCTTCCACCTTTCTGTGAGTTCTGGGGATCTACTTAAGGTCCTTGAGGCTATCTTGCCAGCTCTGAGTGTTTAGAAATTTTCTGTTGGCTTTATCCTTTGTTTTTCATTTTTACTGAAAAGAAAGAAAAATGACTTCTCTTTGTAAATATAGGCAAAGAATACCCTTATTATTACTTAGAACTGTTAGAGGACAGCGCCAGTTATGGTCATGCACTGTTTAATGGTGGGGTATGTTCAAAGAAATGAATTGGTAGACAGTTTCATTAGGTAAATACACAGTATACAGAGTCACCATTTACATCTGCCTCTTGCAATCAGGAGTAATAGTAAATGGGAAATGTTTTAAGCTGGTGCTGGCATTATACAGTATTTTGTTTTACAGTAAACTTTTTAACAAGTGGGAGTATATAACTATGAAAATTACAGTGAGGCAAGTACATAAACTAGATACATAGTTTATCATTATCTAGTATCATGTACTGTACTTAATTTTATGTGCTATATTTTTTTTTTTTTTTAATTTTATGTGTATGTGTGTATTGCCTGCATGTAGGTAAGTACACCCGGGTCATGCAATGCCTGCAGAGGTCAGAAGAGGCTGTCAGATCCCCTGGGATTGGAGTTACAGACAGTTGTTAGCTGCCATGTGGGTGCTGGGATTCGAACCTGGGTCTTCTGCAAGAACAACCAGTGTTCTTAAGCACTGAGCCATGTCTCCAGCCCCTATGTGCTATAATTTTATAAGACTGATTTCTTTCATATCAGTGTGGTAGGTTTGTTTATAACACCATCCTCACAGACAAGAATAATGCATTGCATTGTTCCAGTGGCTCCATTGTAACTAGGTGGTAGGAATTTATACTTTGATTATAATCTTACAGAACCTACTGTGGTGTGTGTACAGCCCATCATTGAGTGAAATGTTACAGTGCAACATCCCAGACCACAGTCTAGATAAATCTTGACTGGTGTGGAGAAGAATTAATTCTGTTAACAGACCCAAGCCCAAGAAGAGAAAGAATAGGGTTTAGTTAAACTTTCCTGTTGTAGTTTGATTTACCGCTCAACCTGTCACAGCTTAGAGTCATCTGAAAGGAAAGCCCTGATTGAGGAGTTGTCTAGATCAGATTGGCCGGTAGCCATGTCTGTGGAGTGGGGGTGAGAGTTGTCTTGATGAGTAATTGATGCAGGAAGGCCCAGTTCACTGAATGGCACCATCCCTAGGCAGGTGGTCTTGGGCTCTATGAGAAAGCTAGCTTAAGCCGGGTGTGGTGGCACATACCTTTAATCCCAGCCCTTGGGAGGTAGAGGCAGCCTGGTCAGATGGGGTTGCAGGGACACCCTGTCTCAAAAAAAATAAAAAATAAAAAAGACTAGCTTAAGGAACTAGATGATGATTCAGCATTTAAGAGCACTTGCTGCTCTTGCAGAGGACCTGGGTTTGGTTCACAGCACCCACATGGAGGCTCACATCTAACATCTATGACCTCCAGCACTTGCACTCATGCACATACCACTTCCTTGTACACACATAAATAAAGTAAAAATAAAGGGCTGGAGAGATGGCTAGTGGTTAAGAATACTGAATGCTCTTGCAGAAGACCCGGGTTCAATTCCCAGCATCCACATGGTAGCTAACAACCATCTGCAACTCCAATTCCAGGAGAATCCTATGCTGTCTTTTGACCTCCGCAGGCATTACAGGACAGGGGTGTAATTATACACATGCAGGCAATAAACCCATACACATAAAGTAAAAATAGTAAATAAAATATTTAAAATAAAAATAAAGGGGTTTGGCCAGGCATGGTGTTGCATGCCTTTAATCCCAGCACTGGGAGGCAGAGGCAGGCATATCTCTGTGAGTTCAAGGCCAGCCTGGTCTACATAGTAAGTTCCAGAACAGCTGGGGCTACAGGGAGATCCTGTCTCAAAAAGACTAAAAAAACAAAATAAAGGGGTTAGAGAGATGATGGTTTAGTGGTTAAGAGCATTGGCCTCTCTTGCAGAGGGCCCCAGTTCAATTCCCAGAACCCACATGGGGACTAACAACAGTCCCTAACTCCAGTTCCAGCGGAATCTGAAGCCCTCTTGTGATCTCCTTGGCATTGCATGACACAAGTACACTTACATACATGCAGGCAATACTCTCATACATAAAATAAAAATAATAAACAAAAATAGATCCTTTTGAAAAATACTTTTCACAAAAAAAGGAGTGATTATCTTCTGCTCAATAGAGTACTATCAGGAGTGTCAATGTGCACTTTTTTTGGTCTTTTTGAGACAGGATCTCCCTGTTTCCCCAGCTGGCCTGGAACTCACTGTGTAGACCAGACTGGCCTTGAACTCATAGAGATCTGCCTGCCTCTGCTGGGATTAAAGGCATGTACCACCACGCCTGGTGCTCAGTGTATACTTTTTTTTTTTTTTTTTAATGTTTATGAGTGTGTTGCCTGCATGTAGTTAAGTGCACCTGTGTTGTGCATTGCCTGCAGCAGTCAGAAGAGGCTGTTGGATCCCCTAGGACTGGACTTACAGACAGTTGTTAGGTGCCATGTAGGTGTTGGGATGCGAACCCAGGTCTTCTGCAAGAACAACCAGTGTTCTTAACCACTGAGCCATCTCTCCAGCCCCTCAGTGTATACTTTTAAAAAAGATTTTATTTTATTTCTCTGTGTGTATATAACAGAGTATATCACGTGTGTACAGATGCCTGTGGAAGCCAAAAGAGGGCATTGAATCCCTGGGAACTGGTGTTACAGCTGCTGGGTGTGGGTGCTGGGAACCAAACTTGGGTCCACCAGAAGAGCAGCAAATGCTCCTAAACACTGAGCCATCTCTGCACTTCCACTTTTTTCAAAAAAGATTAGCCGGGCCTGGTGGCACATGCCTTTAATCCCAGCACTCGGGAGGCAGAGGCAGGTGGATCTCTGTGAGTTCAAGGCCAGCCTGGTCTATATAGTGAGTTCCAGGACAGCTGAGGCTACAGGGAGACCCTGTCTCAAAAAGACAAAAATAAATAAATAAATAAAATTGAAAGGAAGGAAGGAAGGAAGGAAGGAAGGAAGGAAGGAAGGAAGGAACATTCTGTGTGTGAGCCACATGTTGTCTATCCACTTCCCTACTGATGCTCATGTGCTGTCTCTCCACCTTTGGCCCAACTCATAGTAGAAAAACAGCCACTTACCCAGAGCTCACACTGTACTACACAGCTGGCATTGGGCATCACTGAGACTGAGGGCTTGCAATAGGCATTTTCCATCAATGACTCTTGGGCTCATGGGAAAAAGACACTGCTATCAGTGGAATGGGGATGGACTGCTGCCAAGCTCGTTTCCAAGCCTCCCTGGAATGCCCCAGACCCAGGGCCTGCTCTGCAGGAAGGGGCATGACCAGGGGACACTGGTTATGCCTCTCAGGCTCTGGAGTTCCTCTTTATTGCCCCATGCGGAGAGTGGTACTACCTGCAGGGTGACTAAGTGGGTTCTGGGCTGGGCTCAAAGACTTGAGTCTTCAGCCCTTGATGGTTCCTGGTCATTAGTGTCCCAAGAATGAGCATCCTGGGGTGGCACCTCCACAGAATTGTCTGGTGTTCGCAGTTGTGCCACTCATTCCTAGTTTTATCCATATTGTGCTTGGGGGACCTTAGTAGAGAATGAAGGAGGAGGATTCACTATCAGTCTGAAGAAGGGAGGCCTCCTCACCAGCCACCTGTTTGGGAGCCCTGGAAGAGCTGGGCCAGTTTTTGTGTGTGTGTGTGTGTGTGTGTGTGTGTGTGTGTGTGTGTTCGGTGGCAATGATATGTTGGGGGGGGGAAGGAAT
>NW_008339532.1:366940-380490 GCF_000622305.1 Nannospalax galili
GTTTTAATTCAAAAGGACTATAAGCATTTTTTTTTTTTTTTTTGCTATGTAAGCCTAATGACCTGAGTGCAAATTCTGAAACCCATTTAAAGGTAGAAGGAGAAATGAACTTGACGAAGTTGTCCTCTGATGTCCACATGTATGCTCTGGTCCATACATATATCATGAACATAACACAATAATAAATTTTTATATATATAAAATAGTTTATAATCTGAAACATATAAATGCCAATTGACATTCTGTTCTAGAAGGCATCCTAGAAGAATACCCTCCTGCCTACCTTTTTTCTTTCTTTTCGGAGCAGGCTTTCTCTAGCTCAGTTTGACTTTGAACTCTGTTTTGTCGAGGAATGCCTTAAATTCTTGATCAACCTTCCAAGTGCTCGGATTATAAGCATGCAGTTTCATGCCTGAATAACAGTTCCTTTTTAATTAAGCCTTAAATGTGATTTTTTTTAGATTAAGATAAAATATATACAAAATAAAGTATCATGATGTTTATAATTTTTTATTTTCTGCCCCCTTGCAATGCTGGGGATCAAATCTAGATGTTGCTTATATTAGGCAAGTGTTCTACCAGTAAGCCACTCTCCCAGCCACACTTTATTTTTCTAAAAAAGTTTTTACATTTATTTGTGTAAGTATGTGTATGCCATGGTGTAGGTGGAGGTCAGAGAGCATCTTTATTAAATATTGAAACAGAGATTCACACACACACACACACAATTTTTGCAGTGCTAGGCATGAATCAAGGGTCTTAGACATTCAAGATAAATACTCTGCAGCTGAGCTACTTTCTGGCTCCTAGGATTTCCTTTTGACAAATAAATTTAACAGTTACATATTTTTTTAAGAAATAGACAATTCATTAAGAAAGGGAAAGCACACCCGAGTCAGAGAAGCTAGTGAGCTTAAAAGCTTGCATTCAAAAGCTTAAAATGGCATGCACGTGAGCATGTGAGTGTGTGTACTTGTGTACTCTTGTGTAGAGGCAAGAGCAAGACACTGCATATCTTCCTGTATTGCTGTCTACCTTATTGCCTTAAGACAGGGTCACTCACTGAACCAGAAGCTCTTCAAAGCTCAGCAAGACTGGCTGGCCATGGTACCAGGATCTACCTCTCTCCCAACTCTCAGTTCTGGGGTTATAGCAGTCGTGCTGGGCTTTTTACATGGGTACTAGGGCTCAAACTCAGGCTCTCAGGCTTATAGAGCAAGCATCTCCCCAGCCCCTGAAATAAATTTTAAAATGCAAGACTGTGCTATGTTAAAACTTGGTAGAGCAAGGGTCTGGAGATAAAGCTCAGTGGTAGAGCTGTTTGGCCAGGAAATTTGGGGCCCAGGGTTCAAACCCAACATCACAAAAAGAAAAACAATGATATAGCAAAGTCAATTATGTAATATATTGAGTAAAATAGGTTCCCCCTCTAGAAAAAACAATTATGATACTCAGAGTACCTGCTATGTGTTATTATATTAGTGCTTTTATATCTAATCTGTGAAGCAGATAAAAAAATCACACATGTCCAAGACCCTGTAGTTAAAATTGTGGAGGCAGAATTTACACATAAGTAAGATATTAAAGTATCTCATTGGGGATTGATGTCCTTTCAATTAGTTACTAAGTACATTGTGCTTAGAAGTTAACAGGACATTGTATTTGATCACAGATTGATGACCATGTAATAAAAGAGATATTGGAGATAATAGCCAGTAGTGTTAGACATTTGTTCTGTGCTTGCCTTTGTACTGTCTTTTATTTGCATTATAATTTCACATGATTCTGTGATCCTGTAAGGTGAATGAATTTTGCTAACATTTTTGCAGATGAAAAATTTGAGCTTCAGAGAGGTCAGTGAATATGTGTCAGAGTCAGGCTAAAGCCTCAGGTCAGTGATTCTGAAATCTAACCCTTTTTACATTGCAGTCCTCAGAGAAATCTTAAGTGTGGTCAAAGATGTAAAGTTCTGTGCAGGCTTAACAGGAGGTGGGGTTTTAAAGATAACATGCCTGTTTTCAAGTTGTCTTGTCTCTTTGGGATTTGTAAAATTGCTTTCAGCCTCATTGGGCAGACAGAGCAGAGTCTGATGTTAGACAGAATAGGATGAAAGAGTCAAATATGAGGGAATTTTATACAGGAATTAGGTAGAGAAGAGTTTAAGAAGAATGCAAGGACACAGCAGCTCAGTAGCTTACCCTGAAAGGAGTGACTTGACTTCTTATAATTGAAAACAAGAATGAGAAACTGTTGTGGGGTGGGAGGTGGGGAGTGGGAGTTTATTTTGTGACTGTGAGACTTAACATGGAAAAGTCTAAAGTAAATGTAATCTGTTTTTCTTTCATGCCTTTTGGCCTTTATATATTATAGAATGTCTACAGAATTTAAAACCCAAACAAAGCATATACCAAGGTTCAAGCTGTACCCACTAAATTAGTCTCCAGAGTTGGAACTCAGTCCCAGAATTTTCTGAAGTACCATAGGAAATGGGCACTTACATGTTGTTAGTGGGAGTGCAGATTGGTTCAGCTTCTAGAGAGCAATTTGGCAGTATGGGTCAGTATTCCAAATGAACAAAGCCTTTAACCTCCACGTCTTGGAATTGGTACTTTTGGTATACTCATTTGTTAACTGATCCACACAGAGGGTTGTTAACTGAAGCATTGTTGATGATTGCTAAAGATTGGAAACTAATTGTAAATGCATCAGTAAGGAATTGTTGAATTGTAGTACATTCATACACTGGGGTACAAGTATTTGTTAGAAATAATAAGGGAGCTCTGAAGTACTGACTACAGTACTATACATAGTACACCAAGTGGATCAAGAAACAGCTTGTGTTTTCATAGATCATTTCTGGAAGGGTAGATTAAAAAATTGCAAGTAATTTATTTTTTGGGGAGGGAAATTTGGGGGCACTGATAGCAAAATAAAAGAGAGAAGCACCCCCCTCTTTTTTTTTTTTATAGCAAGAATCTTTTCCTGTAGTGCAGGTTAGCCTGGAAATCCAACTCTTCCTTCGGCTCACAGGTACTAGGGTTACAGACAAGCACTACGACTCCTGCTTTGGGATAGAATTTAATGCTGTGTGTATATACTCATAGGCACATATACGCATACATATATAGACAGTGAATTATTTATTTTTAAAAGATGATTTAAAAACTGATGCTCGCTAGGCAGAGGCAGGGATTGAGGCCAGCCTGGTCTACATAGTAAGTTCCAGGCCAACTGGGTCTGCAACAAGACCCTGTCTTAAAAAGACACACACACACACACACACACACACACACACACACAAAGCAACCTGATGCTCATTACAAAGGACTCTCCCATACAAACACAGGGGTGGTATATAACATTGTTTTTTGTTAGGAAAAAAAAAAAATTGGCTGGGTGGGGTGACACACGCCTTTAATCCCAGCAAGAGGGAAGCAGAGGCAGGCTGATCTCTGTGAGTTCAAGACCAGCCTGGTCTACATAGTTCTAGGCCAGCTGAAGCTACAGGGAGACCCTGTCTCAAAAAGACCGAAAAAAAAGGAAAGGAAAACAAAATTTTTAAGTCACTGAACGTGGTAGTGCATACCCTTAACCCTAGCACTTGGGAGGCACACACTAACCTGGCCTACTTAGCTTTTTTGAGGCAGCCATGACTATATAATAAGACTCTGTCTGAGAAAAAATGAAACAAAATTAAAGTCCCTTCTCAGACCTAATGCATAGAATCTGCATTTAAATAAAGTACTCTCACAGTGACTCTGAAAGCATTTTCAAATCTGAGAAATGGTGGTTTCAGTCAACCACCTGCAGCAGCCTGTTTTTACTAGCTTGGCTTGACTGTTCTTCAGATCATGCTGTGTGAGTAGCTTTTCAAAGACTGAGGACTACTTCTCAGAGCACTGCACTCCCAGCACTCGGGTGCTTCTTATTCCACAGTACTCAGAGCAGCATTTTCCAAAGTGTGTACTAAACCAGAAATACACGTTTTACAAGGTACTAATAATAATGTGTAAAAGGGTTCTCTGGTCAAATCAGTCTGGGAAACACTGGGTTCAATATACATGAACAGTTATATTTATTGCAGGACTGTTCAAAGATTTGACCAAGGAATCCTTTTTTCTTCTAGGGCTATCTCTCAGGTCTTTTGGTCCGTGGAACACACTTTGAGAAATGCCTGGTTTAGAGGAAACAGCACCACTGGCTTTGGAATCCTTGGCAAGTTACCTAATTTCTCTGAATATTAATTTTTCTAACCTTAAGCTGTGGCTAATACTTGCCTTGGTGGTGGTGTGAAGAATAATGAGAGGTACATAAAAGCATTTAGTTTAAAATTTGCTACATCATAGGTGTCCAGTTGATAGTGAATATTCTGTAGCATCCTTGCTTGGTTTTCTTGCATTTGTTTATGCTTAGAGTTCACCATTGTTTTCTGGAATCATCAGAAAGTAAGGGAGGAGATGGTTAAATTAGTTTTGATAAAATGTCCTTTGTATCATGGAAATCATTACTTTTGTTTTCTTGCCACTCTTAGATGAGTATTGAGATTAGAATAAACACCCAGTTATATCAGCTCAAGTATTAGTAACTAAAAGCAAGTTAACCATAGTGGTTGGTGCATACCTGTAACTTTAGTACTTGGGAGGTGAAGGCAGGAAAAACAGAAATTCACGGGCAATCTTCAGCTATATAGTAAGTTTGAGGCCAGCCTGGGCTCCATCAGACTTCGTCTCAAAAGAGAAGAAAGCAAACAGGCATCAGCAAAGAAATCTATCAAAGTGTCATCCTGACTCTTGTGAGTGGTGTATTATCACACTTTTTATTTTTCCTTTTTTCTAGTTAATAAATTGATTGCACAAGAAGGACCTTCCTTTCTACAAATGCGAATAAAACATTTGTTGAGATCAAACTGCATCCCCCAAGCTACTGCTTTATCAAAACTGTGTGCAGAATCTAAAGAAATTTCACAGGTGTCATCTTTTCAGCAAGCCTATATTACATGTTTATGTTCCATGCTCCCTAGTGAGGATGCTATTAAGGAGGTAAGTGCATTAAATAGCTTTATTCATACTTGCTGCAAATGTAATATGTGTTTAGATGTTGCATGGTTTGTTTCCTACATCAGATTGAAAGCCAAGATTCATTTTTTAGGTTATTGGGGTTAATGCTGCTTTAGTTGTATTTTACCTGTTCATCAAATTGAAAAGTTAATTATATTTTGTAGGTGGGTTTCTAAAGCAGGTAATTAAGAATATGCAAACGATGTTTACTTGTTTGAATGACAGTCTCCTGTGAAATCTTCAAATGTGAAAGTTGCTTTTTCTTATAGTATTAATTTCTTATATTATTAATTTTACTGGATTTGGAAAATGGAAAAGTCAATAGTGGTGTCAAGGAATAATCTAAAGAGAATGTAACTTAATTTTACCTTATTTAACATTTTGCTTTATATGTTTAGCTCTGTAAGCAGAAGAGTTTAGGCTCTAGACTCCATGAATACATTTCAACAATAATTAAGTGGCCAAACTATGTACCATGGAGCATAATAGCATATTATAAAATGGTCGAGTTTTTAAAAATTATTTTATCAATCACTTTTTTTTAATCTTTTTGAGACAGGGTCTCCCTGCAGCCCCAGCTGTCCTGGAACTCACTATGTAGACCAGGCTGGCCTTGAACTCACAGAGATCCGCCTGCCTCTGCCTCCCAAGTGCTGGGATTAAAGGCGTGTACCCCCACACCCGGCCCAATCACATCATTTTTAAAGAAACATGGATTTTCTTAGAAAATTTAGAGACACCAAAGTTTAAATAAATTATGCAGAAAAAATAGAAATGCTTAGGCTTTATTTCATCAACTGCTTTTAATTTTCTCAGCCTCCATTTCAGATTTGACTCATGGATTCTCAGTTTTACACTGAGCTTACTTTAAGTGTGTGTGTGTGTGTGTGTGTGTGTGTGTGTGTGTGTTGTATGTTTGTGGCGTGCATGTGGAGAGGACAACTTTCTAAAGTTGGTTCTCTCCTACCTTTGCATGGGTTCTGGGGAACCTGAGTTGTCAGGCTTGTACGGCAGCTATCTCTACCTCTGAGCCATCTTTCTACCCCGGAAGTCTTAGTAAATCAGGCTTCTCAGTGATCTGGTTCTCTGCTATTGTAGCTCCTGAATTTTATGATCATTCTGCCCTGTCCTGCGGCTCCCTCTGCCTCATTTGCTGTGCTGTATAGATTTTACAGCCTCAGCCTAGACCCACTGATACATTGTATCAACGATCTTTTTGTTCTGCCTCATCATTGCCATGTTCTCATGTCTTTCCTCAGTCTGCTTTTCCATAGTCAGGTATTACCATTTTATGGCATACTCCCCTGAGCTCTGCTGTTCTTGACCTTAATTTGATTAATTACCCTAAATGTCTGCCTATTCTATTTATTTACTTGCAGATAAGTTGAGGAAAAACCTGGCAACTAATTTTACTTTAAATAAGTTTACTATATATATTTCCCTTTCTTTTTTTTTTTTCTTTTCGTCTTTTTGAGACAGTGTCTCCCTGTAGCCCCCCTGTCCTGGAACTCACTATGTATGTAGACCAGGCTGGCCTTGAACTCACAGAGATCTGCCTGCCTCTGCCTCCCGAGTGCTGGGATTAAAGGCGTGCGCCACCACGCCCAGTGCTATATATATTTCTTTTTAAAAAATATTTTTATTTTTTTTTGTGTATGAGTGTATTGCCTACATGTGTATAAGTGCACCCATGTCATGCATTGCCCAAGGTCAGAAGATGCTGTCATATCCCCTGGAACTAGAGTTGCAGACGGTTGTTAGCTACCATGTGGGTACAGGGAACTGAACCTGGGTCCTGTGCAAGAGCAGCCAGCTCTCTTAACTGCTGAGCCATCATCTCCAGCATGAATTTTTTTTTAATTATTTTATTTACTATTTTTATGTGTATGTGTGTATTGTCGCATGTAGGTACGTGCATCCATGGCATGTAATGCCTGAGGAGGACAGAAGAGGCTGTCAGATCCCCTGGAACCGGAGTTACGGACAGTTGTTAGCTGCCATGTGGGTGCTGGGATTCGAACCTGGTCTTTTACAAGAATAGCCAGTGTTCTTAACTGCTGAGCCATCTTTCCAGCCCGCTAGCATTAATTTTTTAAAAAATATAAAATAAAATGAGGCCAAGTGTGCTTGCGCATACCTTTAGTCCCGCCACTCTGGAGGCGAAAAGACTAAAAAAAGAGAGAGAGAGAGACCCAAAAATAAATAAATAAATTTAAAGAAGGAAAAAAAAGATGGAGGAACTGGGGAAATAGCTCATTTGGTGAAGTGCTGAGAACCTGAGTTCTATCCCCAGAACTCACATTTTTATTTATACATCTCTCTGTATGTGCATTCTCACATGCATGCAGGTGCCCTCGGAAGCCAGAAAAGGGTATAAGATGCCCTGGAACTGGAGTTACAGACAGTTGTGAGCTGCCTTACATGGGTACTGGGAATGAAACTTGCATTTTAAAGAAATTGCTGGGCATGGTTAATATATGTTTAGGGAAGCAGTGGGGAAATGCAAACAAGAGGATCTCTGGGGCTCATTGGCCAGCCAGGCTAGCCTACTTGGCAAGCTCCAGACCAGTACTAGAACCTGCCTGCCTCAAAGGGGGCGGGTGCTTCATGAATGATACCAAGGGTTTTCCTTTGGCCTCCACATGCATGCATGCACGCACATTCCCAAAGGAGCTCATACGGCTTTGAGACTAGGAGAATGGTGGTACTTTGCTACTGTTAACTAAAATGCCAAAGAAAGGGGGCGGAGTGCAGGAAAGGCATGAGAAGTCAGTCAGGGTTGTGAGGGGTGTGTGTGTGTGTGTTAGCATTGAACTTAAGTATGTGTTCAAGAACTGTGCACATAGCCTTCAGCTTTGTTTTATATATGATCTTTCCAAGTTTATTAATAATAACAAGTTAAGAAGCTACATTTATAGCTCAGTACTCTAGCACTTGCCCAGTACTACTAAGTCAATCAAACATACACAGCCAAGTAAACAGGAGTTTTCCTGAAGTTATTTTGAATTAGTTTCTTTCAACAGTGTGTTGGGCTTGCAAGGGAAGTGTTACAGGAAATGGGATTCGCCTACTATGCAACATGGATTGGCAGACCATGGTCTGTAGGTCAAAATCTCCCAGCTACAGTCAGTCATGTGTTGCTTAATGATGGAGATATGTCATTAGGCAATTTCATCTTTGTGACAACATTGTAGTGCAGTTATGTATCTAGATGGCCTTAATGTACTACATGAGCAGGCTGTTTGGTAGTCTGGTTGATGAAATATTATGTGGCGTGTGACTGTACCTGTCTGTGTTTTACTTGTTCTTCGTCTATCTCACTATGTATCTCAGGCTAACCTTTAGTAACAATAGCACTGGGTATTCTAGGTTTGCTTCAAAGTCTTAACTCTCTTCTTTTTAGCTACCCAAGTACTGGGATTACTATAGGATGCATCACCACACCCACCTGTATTTGGTTTTGAAAGAAACTCTTATTGGCACACAGTCACTCCTACCTATTTACAGTCTTTGACTGCTCTTTTGCTACAATGGCAGGGTAATTGTAGTAGAAACTATTTTGTAAAGGCCGAGAATAATTTCTGTCTGCCCCTTTGCAAAACAAAAAACAAAGGTTTGCTAACCCTTGTCCTACAATAGTCCTGTGTTTGAGTCTGTTATGATCGTTAAGAGGCAGTCTCCATGATTGCAGTCAGTCCTCATGTTCTACCAGTGATGAAATGGAAGCCAATGTGATAATATTCCCAAAGCCCTACATTCATTAAGTTAATTATGGAGTTCAAAGTCAGGCTAAAAGGCAGTTCACCTCACTCCTTGGCTGTCTTTCTACTCTGCCATTTATTTCCACTAGGTAGACAGAGATGAGCAGTGTCTTCTCTGCCTCCCTTCATTATTGAGGTTTGAACCAAGAGCTTCCATAGTGCTAGACAAATATGCATGTAAATGTAGTTTAAATGTTTCTTATAATTTGGATTAATTTGTCAAATTTATCAGGACAGTCGAGCGTGGTGGCACCAGTTTATGCAGTTCTAGTGATAGAACACAGGCCTTTGTGAGGGCTGGACAGGCGCTCTACCAACTGACCCACAATCCAGCCCATTGTTACCTACCTAAGAAGACTACAATTGTTCTTTTTATTGCAGAAATACAAGTTATTTTGCACTGATTCTTCACCATTATCAGAAAATATTCTAGGTTCTTAAGATTTTGACACAATATATATAAAAAATATTCCAGGATCTAATTCTTCATTACTGCCATTTATTCTTTCCTTCTCTTCCCAGAGAAAAAAGATTGATGTTCAAGATACTTCAATGAAATATTAAGAAACTTATTCAAAAGTTACTTGTCTTCATTTTGGTGTTTGTTTTTAATGTTTTATTTTAAATCTTAAAGCCGAAAACATCAGAGGTTGGAGAGATGGCTCAGTGGTTAAGAGCACTGGCTGCTCTTGCAAAGGACCCAGGTTCAGTTTCCAATACCCACATGGTAGCTAACAATTGTCTGTGACTCCAGTTACAGGGTATCTGATGCCCTCTTCTGGCTTCAAAGGGCATTGCACAAACAAATGCACTTAAATATATGCAGACAAAATACTTCATATACAAAATAAAGATAAGTAAAATTTTAAAAAGCTATAAATATCAAAGCATAGAATATATTCTATGTAAGAATTTAGCTAGTTGTAGTGGCACATGCCTTTAAACTGAGCACTCAGGAGGCAGACAGATCTCTTGAGTTCCAGGCCAGCAAAATTAAAAATAAAAAATAAATTTATCAGGGCAAAAATCTTTAGCACACCATTATTAATTTTATGTGTTTTGAGACAGGGTCTTTCATGAAATCTGAGCTTGGGGACTAGGATATGCTATCCAGCAAATCCCGGATGTCCTCCTCTCTCCCCCTCCCCATTTAGTTGCTGAGAACGAAACCCAGGTCCTCTGCAGGAACAGCCAGTACATCACCACTAAGCCATCTCTCCAGCCCCACAAAAAAAATTTTATTCCCCAGAGCTGAGGACTGAACCCAGGGCCTTGCGCTTGCTAGGCAAGCGCTCTACCACTGAGCTAAACCCCCAACCCCTTACAAAATTATTTTAAAAGAGGCACTGATGTCTTAGCTAGTGGTGTTTCTTTTGTAATGGACAACAGAATTTAAAAGAATATTTAGTTTGGAAAGGTACTAATGAATTGCTAGATATTCATTAATTGAGGTTTTCAGAAAGTATATGTTCTAATACACTTTTACATCTTTACTGAGTTCAGGAGAAGAATTAAGTTAACCAAGCAACAGCTGGGAATAAACATTCTTTATATGGCACCCGTGGATATCCCAGTAGTGGGTGTGTGTAATGAGAAACCTCTGCTGGGAACCATTTTGCCAAATGCATACAGTTAAGATTAATTGAAAGCCCAGTGCAAGAAGAGTTAGACCAGTTAGGAACTGGTAGCTCTAGAAAGCAGAAAATCATGGAATCCTGGCATTTAGGTTGAAATAATTAATTCCCATGGAATTGAATGAGTTGTTACTACTACTAATCTTTTAAAATGCTTACTTTTAAAAAAAATTTATAGCTTTATTTGACTCTGGGCTTTTAGTTCTCATCCACATTGACTGTAGATTTTGAATGTGGTTACCAAAGTTTATAGCTTGTTTGATGAATCCTCATCCTCATTCGTTTCCTAGGCAAACGAACATTGATAGGATTTGGAACATTTCTCATACCTTTGGCCCAGACAGATTTGTTGAGCCCAGTATCAGTGCACACATCTAGAGTTCCATCTCCTTCATGGTGAATTTCTGGATTTCTTTGAGTGCCCCAGGGGCATGTTTCCTGAAGCCTACTTCATGGATGGACTTGTGGATATTGATAGTGTATTTCCGGGTCACCACCTCATAGATGGCAGAAGGGCCATTCTTCTTGACACCCTTCTTTTCCGGAGCCATTCTGTCAGGCCCAAGTTGGAAAGGAAGGATGCAAAAGATTGGTTATTTATTACTTAGTGTGTGCCATGGGTAGGTGTGAAACTCTGGACAACTTGCTGGAGTTGGTTCTTGCCTTCTACCATGTAGGTCCTGAGAATTGAACGAGTCATCAGGTTTGGCAGCAAGTACCTATACTGGGTGAGCCGTCTCAGAGACCTGGTACCAATTTGATATATGAATGGATTGTAATGAAAGTTACAAAAGCCAAGTGGATGGTTTATATTTTTTTCATTATCAAAAGGATAAATTTTTGCAAAGATCAAGTTATCCACACATAAAAAGAAAATGTTTTAACCATGAATATTTATATTACTTTAAAGTGACAAGAATTCTATCAGTAGAGATCTTGAAAAAAGTACAAAATAGTCTGCTTCGGTGTTCATTTTTACTCTAATGGTGTTGTTAGGCACAGTAATAGACACTTATTTCTTCTCTTGATGGAGAAAGAAAAGTACAAACAGGATCTAATTTACTCACCAGTTTAACTCTGCTGGGAATTAACAGTTGCTAAGTATAAATGATAAACATAGCAAATACATTTAAACAGGACCTGGGGGAATTCAGTTTCAGAGTAGAAGAAAAAGTAAACAAGAGCATAGAAATTCCAGGCGTAACTTTAGCTTAAATACAAATCTCAATTAAAATGACTAATTACAAAATTATAAATTTAAAATTATCTTTTTTTATTTCTTATTCTGTTTTATTTTTTATTTTGTGTGTATGAGTATATTGTCTGCATGTATGTAAGTGCACCCATGTGGGACAGTGCCCATGGAGGTCAGAAGAGGGCATCAGATCACCTGGAACTGGAGTTATGGACAGTTGTTAGCTGCCATATGGGTACTGGGAACTGAACCCAGATCCTCTGCAAGAGCAGTCAGTGCTCTTAATAGCTGAGTCATCTCCAGCCTAATTTAAAATGATCTTAACTACTACTTTTTCCATATGCTCATAGGAGAAATTGAGATGTATACCTAAGAAATACGCTAATGGTAGATGCTGTAAAGAAATTGAAGATTTGCCTCTTTAAATATTTTAACTCCTAAAGCAGCATTCTTCTGTAGCTTTTAGCTTTAACCCAGGGCCTCAAGCATGCTTAGGTAAGCTTCTCCCACTGGGCTGTAGCCCCAAGCCCTGAACAGTTCTGAAGAAACATCTTCCTGGGACTTAATGTGTGTCTCAGTTTCACTTCTAGTCTCTCTCTTACAGGTTATGTTATTCTTTGTTATTTTATGATTACGCTGGAGGAATCATTGCAGTTACTTGGGCACTTAATTTTCAAGATTCTAGCCAATATTAGAATTGCTAGGAGTTCAATCAACTTGGGCTATATAATGAATTCCAGGCTAGCCTTGGCTACAGAATAAACCCAACAACAACAAAAAATTCAGTTGGTGAAGTACCTGCTACCTTTTGATACCCAGAACCCACATGAAAATAAATAAATAAAGCTTGTAGAAACTTGGCATGGTGGCACATGCCTTTAATCCCAGCATTCAGGAGTCAGAGACAGGCGGATCTCTGAGTTCAAGGCCAGCCTGGTCTACATAGCGAGTTCCAGGTAAGCTGGGACTACAGAGAGACCCTGCCTCAAAAAGGAGGGGGGGGGCTTGTAATTCCAGCATTGTCGGGTTAGAAAAGGGGGATCCCTTGGGCTTGATGGCCATGTGAGACTCAGGGCAAAAGTCTGATACGGAAATTAAGAGTTCTAGATTATCAACATTTGGAGCCAGAGAATACGATTTTTGTTTTCCAGAGGGCTGGCAAAGTAGCTCAGCAGATAGAGGCACTTAATGCAGGCCTCACAAGGTGTTCTGTCCTGGATCTTAACAAGTTGGCAGGAGAGAACCAATTCCCAAGAGTTGCCTTGTAACCTCCACTCAAGTGCTTCGATAGGCACTTGCACCTACATACATATATAGATACAATAAATAAAAAAAAATAAACAAAAGATTAGCTCATTCAGAACATTGGAAACATAATATTCAGGGATAGTTTTCACACATGTGGGAGGGAGAGAAGAAGGAAGGAAATGAAACAAGTGAACCTTTCCATCAAATAAGTTTAAGAATGGTAAGAAGCTTGGTGGTATTTAACTTACGTATTTCCTATCCTCTTTTCCCTAGATCCATAGTAGCCTCAAAAGATGAGTAGCCAGGGGCCTGAGAGAAGGCTCAGTGGTTAAGAGCACTGACTGCTCTTGCAGAGGACCCAGGTTCGATTTCCAGTACCTACATGGCAGCTACAAACCGTCCTTAACTCCACTTCCAGGGGAATCCAAAGCCCTCTTCTGACCTCTGCGGCATTTCAGACATGGGCACACTCACATATATGCAGACAATACACTCATACACATAAAATAAAAATAATAAATAAAATATTTTTCAAGAAATGAGTAGCCACACGCTGCAATAGTGCCAAACAGATACATAATAGCTGCTCAAAAAAGCAGTGTGGGTTATCACTCTAAGTAGCCCCTTTGCAGGGGATGGTTACTCTTGACTCTTG
>NW_008339532.1:381459-408206 GCF_000622305.1 Nannospalax galili
GTAGCAGTCAAAGGCAGAGCCCTGGTTTACATAGTGAATTCTAGGCCAGCTGGGACTATAGGGAGACCCTGTTTCAAAGAATAAATAAAATTTTAAAGAAAAAAAATTTTTTTTTTTTTTTTTGAAGCAGGGTCTGCCTGTAGGCTGTCCTGGAACTCACTATGTAGACCAGGCTGGCCTTGAACTCACAGAGATCCGCCTGCCTCTGCCTCCTGAGTGCTGGGACTACAGGCGTGCACCACCATGCCTGGCTTTTAAGGAAATTTTTTAAAAGATCAGAATCACGGATGAAAAGCACAAAAATGAGAAGAATTTAGAATTGAACAGAAAGCAAGAAAGAAAACCATTTATGATTTGATAGCTTGAAACGTGAAGGCAGACCACGACTTTGATTTCATACCACATTTGTTTACTTCAGTTGATATACATTGGGTGACCCAATTTTTGTGTCATATTTTGCCTGCTTATGAATGACTATAGAAATCTGTGCATGTTGACATTTGTGGTTACAAGTAAATTTGAACAAGTAATTAGAAAATATATAAGGAATTAAATATGGCCAGAGGTAGTGGTACCCACCAACCTATAGTTTGAGGCTAGCTCGGCATAAGTAGCAAGACTATCTAAAAAGACCAGAAACTATATAGACTATTTACCAGCAATTGACTGTAAATAGTTCACCAGTGCGTGTGAAGTATTTTCTTAGGGAGATCATAATGTTTGGTTATAAAGCAAACCTCAGTACATTGGAAAAGATACATAAAGTATGTTCTCTGATCATGATGGAGTGAAATTCGCTATAAAGTGTATGCTGAGAATTCTCACCCCAACAATCATGATCTTTCCTGAATTTGTTTTTCAAACATGTTAATGTAAAGTTTTTTAATTCCTGTGTCTGCCTCTCAACTTCTATCTAACAATTGAAGTGTTTTACCTTATTCTTTTACCAAGCTTTTCCTTTTCTGAACCGTTTTCAAGTATGTTGCAGATATTCATGACTCTTTCTTGTGTTTATACCATTATGTAAAAGCAATAACATTTAAGGTGCAGTATAAAAGATCTCTTCTGTTGCACCTTTATTGGTTATGCTTAGCATACTTCATTTGTTAACCTATGGGGTGACTGAGGAATCAGAAACTTCAAGACAAAAAAATATGTTCATAGTCCATTTTTATTCAAAAAACTGAGCTGCAACACATTTGAATTCCTTGAAGGCCAAAAATGTGCACTTTTATTCTTCAGATTAATAAATAATTAGGACTAAGTTTTTTCAGGAGTTTTGGGGTTTATTTGTGTATTTTGAAACAGTCTTGCTACGTAGCCCAGACTTAGTCTCAAATTCATGCCCTTCTGTCTCAGCCCCCCAAGAAATGGGATTTTAGACATGTGCTACAGTGCCCAACTAGAAATAAATTTGTGTTGTCTTTTTAAATATATTATGTGTGTTGGGACTGGAGAGATGGCTCAGTGGTTAAGAGCACTGACTGCTCTTACAGAGGACCCGGGTTCGATTCCCACCACCCACGTGGCGTCTACAAACTGTCCTTAACTCCAGTCCCAGGGGAATCCAAAGCCCTCTTCTGACCTCAGCAGCATTTCATGACACGGGTGCAGTCACATACATGCAGGCAATACACTCATACACATAAAATAAAAATAATAAAAAATAATAAATAAAATATTTAAATATATATATTATGTGTGCACTAAAGGTTATAAAGTGCTGCTAAAAAAGCAAATATCTAAATAAATGGGTCTGGGGTTGTAGCTTACTGTAGTATATTTATGTGATATGCATGAGGTCATGGGCTCAGTCTTCAGTTTTTTAAAAAACAAAAATCTAGGAACTGGAGAGATGGTTCAGTTGGTATGAGTTCTCAGCACCTACATGGCAGCTAACAACCATCTAACTTCAGTTCCAGGGGCTCCAACACCTTCTTCTGGCTTCTGGGGCCATTCCACGCATATGGTGCACTTACATTCACATAGCAAAACACCTATACACACAAAGTAAAAATAAGTAAGTAAAATGTAAATAAATGTTATGACTCCATGTTCATGGATCAGAAAATTTCATATTAGGATGATAATACGTGCTGGCATGATATCATCCTGCTCATCTGTTTTGAGGATAGGTAAATGAGCACTCTGAGGCCTCAGAACTATCTTTTTGGCTTTGAGCTAAAGACTGACAAAGATGAAATGAGCACCACCTATCATTAAGAACGGAGTTTAGAAGCTGGTGCAAAAGATGAGTTAAACATTGTTGAGGCAGAGGCAGTGAGTTATGAAGGCAGTCCAATTAAAGTAACACTGGCAACTTTGAAAATGTCTGTACAACCAACAGTCTCCCTTGGGGGATTTGAAATTATACCACTTATTATTATCTTAAGATAGAAGTGTGGTTCGGGGTCTGTACATATTAGTGGACAGTACCTAGTAACTGTGGAGGAAGTTGTAGAGTCAGAAGATGAAGAGGAGGAAGATGTAAAACTCTTAAGTATATCTGGAAAGTGATCTGTCCCTGGAGGTGGTAACAGGGTTCCACAGAAAAAATAAAACTTGCTGATGAAGAAGAAGAAGAAGAAGATGATGATTTTGATGATGAGGAAACTGAAAAAAAAAACTCCAGTGAAGTAGTCTATCCTAGATAATCCAACCAAAAATGCACAAAAATCAAACCAGAATTGAAAAGACTTAAAACTATCAACACTAAGATCAGAAGGTCAGGAATCTTTCAAAAAACAGGAAAAATCTCCTAAACCACTAAAAGGACCTAGTTCTGTAGAAGACATTAAAGCAAAAATGCAAGCAGGTATAGAAAAAGTACATTGAACCGTCCTGGGCACTATGGGTAAATTAAACCTAAAGATAGGGGAAGAGGAAAAGGAGAAATAAATATAGTCCATTCTGAGTATCATCAGCAGTCCAGACTCTGAAATCTTCTATTTTAATCTCAATCCCCTTTCCTGATTGCCACCCATACCCCCTTGCAGGCTGGAAGCACTCTTGATCTCCTAAAGCATTTTTCTTTCTTTTAAAAAATTTTTTTTAATTTATTTTTTTTATGTGTATGAGTATATTGCCTGCATGTGTGTAAGTACACCCGTGTTGTCCAGTGTTGTCCAGTGCCTGTGGAGGTCAGAAGAAGGCATTTGATTCCCCCAGAACTGGAGTTAGGGATGGTTGTTAGCCATCAGGTGAGCTCAAGAGCAGCCAGTAACCGCTAAGCCATCTCTCCAGCCCCTAAAAGTATTTTTCTCTGATTCAGTGAACTCCTTTTTACTACTTGTACATATACCTCATCTCTGACCATGTTTTAATTACCTTTGCATTTCCTTTAGCCACTCAATATTTTTCTCTTTTTTTTTAAATTTTTTTGTCTTTTTGAGACATGGTCTCTCTGTAACCCCAGCTGGCCTTGAACTCACAGAGATCCCCCCACCTCTGCTGGGATGAAAGGCATGCGCCACCATACCCAGCTTCAATAAGCATTTGAATGAATGAAAAAAAAAGATGATAATATGCCTCAGATGGTTCTGCAATCCTCAACTTTTCAAAACTACAACTTCTTTGCTTTCAGAAATTGATGAATCCTATTTGAGGTGTGTATTTAACTTGTCTTAATAGTGATAGAATATAGCCCTGGGAGTGGTAATTTGTTGTTTGAGACAAGGTTTCACTCTTCAGCCCTGGTTGACTTGGAACTCATGATATAGGCTAGGCTGGCTTGGAATTTGCAGTTTCTCTTTCCTCTGTCTCTTAAGTTTTGGGATTAGAGTTATGCACCAACATATCCTTCAGAAAGATTTAGATATTTATAAGGAAGTTTCACTCTACTGTTAATAAAGATATAAACATTATATAGTATGAGCTAGGCGTGGTGGCAAACACCTTTGATCCCCCGCACTCGGGAGGCAGAGGCAGCCTGTTATACATAGTGAGTTCCAGTACAGTGGAACTTCCTTATAAATGTCTCATCCTTTCTTTTTAGTAATTTGGTATATTGTTTGTGTCATATTACTCATTGGGAAAATAAAGTTACAGAACTAATTCTTGCCTTGCTTATTATTAAAGAAGTTAACCAAAGATAGAAAATATTATACAGAAGTTTTACTTCACAAAGCAAAATTTCAGAAAAATGACTGTTTCTTAATTATCTCATTTTTGATAGATTGCAAAGGTGGACTGCAAGGAAATACTAGACATCATATGTAATTTGGAATCTGAGGGTCAGGATAACACAGCTTTTGTTCTTTGTACAACTTATCTTACCCAGCAACTCCAAACGGCAAGTGTATATTGTTCTTGGTAAGTACATTTAGTTTGTATCCACGTTGTTGTTATATACCATATAGCTTAGCATTTAGAGTTTGTGTCAAATTTAAGTCCTAACAAATGATGATGTGAGTCAAGTCTTACCAGTGAAATCATTTAAATAAAAATATGGTTTAATGTAGTCAAGAAAAAGTAAGAAGTTCCTTCTGTTTGTCCTGTGGATAGCCCATGGCTCCAGTAGATGTCTTCCTTGATGAGAAAATTACGTCAATATGAAACAAATAGGTATTAGATTATTTTCCCTTAATATTTATCAGTATCTTCTGGTAGTAACTTACCCTTTTTATTTGGAAACTGACTAGTGAAAAGATCAAATTATCTAGGTTTCTAGAGAAAATTTGCATTAGAAAAGGAAATCCCTTTGGGTTATCATCTATTTTACAACTTTGATATCATGTAGTTGCATTGTATTACTTGGATTTGCTTCCATTTGTATCTTATTTGTCTATAGAGTGTTTAGTTACTAAAAATAGAAGTAGGAAGCATACCTATGGTTCCTTAGTTCTACTATTTAGGTCTGTTTAGAGCAGAGGAACAAACTTGAATCACAGGGAACTTCTAATGTATAAGAAGTGTCAGATTAGTGAGCTGGATAATGCTGTGGATGTAGAGAAGAGGCACACCTCAAACCCGAGTGGTTAAGAGAGGGGCCAGGCGTGGTGGCACATGCCTTTAATCCCAGCACTTTGGAGGCAGAGGCAGCTGGATCTCTGGATCTCTGGTCTACATAGTAAGTTCCAGGCCAGCTGGGGCTACAGGGAGACCCTGTGTCAAAAACAGCCCCTCCTCCCCCACAAAAAAGAGAGGAGCCAGGGAGGAAGTAGCATGAATGGGGCTGGATTTGCATGAAGGGAAGCCCTGTGTATTTCTGAACTTAAAGGTTTTGTTCATAGGAAAACCCTTTTTCCTATGTAAAGCCTTTTGTGTACTTGGGGCTTAGTTGATCTCCCTCTGGAGCTCCTTTGTCTATTTGCATAGTTTTATTTTTACTGATATTTTGAATATTACTGTATTTCTTTTTGTGTATATATATATTATGTTGAAATATTATTTGATTTATCGCACCCAAACTTTATAATAACATTGAACAGATGACATAGTAGAGAATCGTAGTGACCATAGAAATCTTGTGAAAGCTCTCAAGGCTTTAGTTGTAAAGCACAAGCCTCCACTTCCCAAGTGTATGGCATGACTGGTTTATTCAGACTTCAGTCATGCTAAGCAAGCACTCCACCAACTAAGGTACATCCCCAGCCCTTGAACGTTTGCTTTTTTGACACAGTCTTCTATCATTAAGTCTACTATACCCTAGTTATATGTTCTGTGAACTAGGAAATAGAGGAGTAAGGGCTCCATGTGTCTTAAAATAATCATTGTAGGCATTTTGCTAGGAAACAAACAAACAAAAAGTTGGTAAAATAGTTTGTTAAACAGCACTAAGATTGTGTTTTATCATTAAATCAAGAATTAAGGGTTTTTATCCCCCACTACTAGAAATCTAGAAATTAGAAGGTTTTTGTGCTGGGCATGTTGGCACATGCCTTTAATCCCAGTACTTGGGAGGCAGGAGCAGGTGGATCTCTGAGTTCAAGGTAAGCCTGGTCTATACAGCAAGCTCCAGGCCAGCTGGGGCTACAGGGAGACCCTGTCTCAAAAAAGACCAAAAAAAAGTTAGTTTTTGTTTTTTTAGTTTTTGTGTTTTTTTTTTCTTTATATGTGAGTGTTTACTTACATGTATGTATGTGCACCACATGCATACCTGGGTGCATATGGAGGCCAGAAGAGTGTGTGAGATCCCATGGAAATAGGAGAGTTAAGGATGGTTGTCAGCTGCCATGTGGGTGCTGGGATTGAAACCTGGGTCTTCTGCAAGAACAGCCATGTTCTCAACTGCTGAGCCACCTCACCAGCCCCTCAAGCATCATATCTATATACTATATAGACATATATCTAGATTTTTTTATTAAAAATTAAAGTCATTTATAGAACATTGAGCCATTCATCTCTCTAGCCCTAGATTCTGAATTTTTTTTTTCTTTTCTTATTTTTAACGATGGAAACAAAATTGATACTAAAACTTTTGGGAGAACCACTTGTTCTTGCTTGTCTTGTATCGCTCTTCAAACTTGACCTTGGCCTCACGTCTGGCTTTGTGTTTCAGAGCTGGGTCTCTAAAGACATCCTTGTTGACCAGTTTTGTCCAAGGGGATGTCCACAGAATACCTGGTGGGCATGAAGTGATTGTAGTAATAGACTTTAACGAAAGACTTGATCTTTGACCCCTTGGCGATTTTCTTCTTGCTCATGGCAGCCATCACTTTCTGGGGATAGCGGTCAATTCCAGCCACCAGAGCATGGCTGTAAGGGTGGTCTGAGGTGCCATCATCAATGTTCTTCACAATGACGGCTTTGCATACAGAGTAGCGTCCAGCTAGGACCAGCACCACCTTCCCGGGTTTCATGAACTTGCCCATTTCAGTAGCAACCAGCAGAAAGCGATTCTGAATATTTTTTTTAAATACATCCACAAGGCTGGAGAGATGACTCAGTAGTTAAGGGTACATGCGTTTGGTTCTCAGCACCCATATGGTGGCTAACAACCATCTATAATTCCAGTTCTAGGGGATCTAATGCCCTCTTCTCCCCTCCATGGGCATTGCATGACACAGGTGCACTTATATACATGCAGGCAATACACTCATACATATAAGATACAAATGATAAATAAGCCGGGCGTGGTGGCACACGCCTTTAATTCCAGCACTTGGGAGGCAGGAGGCAGGCAAATCTTTGTGAGTTCGAGGCCAGCCTGGGCTACATAGTGAGCTCCAGGACAGCTGGGGCTACAGGGAGACCCTGTCTAAGAAGACAAAGAAAAACCCAAAAACAAATAATAAAATTCCTTTTTTTCTTTTTCTTTCATTCTTTTTTTTTTTTTTCCCCTTTGCTTGTTGGGACAGGAGCTTACTCTGTAGCCCAGGCTGGACCCAAACTCAAAGTACTTCTGTTTCTGCTTCCCAAATGCTAGGATTGCAGGTGTGAGCCACCACACCCAGCTCAGTGAACCAGGGACTGACCAGTTGGTTCAGTGTGCTGGCCAACATGCCCCAGGAACTCTCCTGCCATCTCCCCAACCTCACATGCAGTGTTTTAGTGTTTTGACACCGCCTCCCTTTTACAGTGGCCAATTATTTTTCCCTTTACTCAGCCACCATTCACAGGAACACATGTGGACAGCTGTAGGATTAATGTTCCCCTGCAGCAGGAAGGGATTAATAAGGATTTCCTTTTTGCCTCTTCAAAAATAGAGAGGAAATCTGTGTCATTTCACACTTTGTTAAGAGTAAGCTGCTTCTAAGCAATTCAAAGAGAAAGAGAATGTTTTTAAAACCCTCTCCTTGTTTTCAAATGTTTCTTGGTAGGGGGTGTGAGGTATTGGATTTTGAGATAATCACCACATAAAACAATGAGTTTAAAAACATTAATATCAGGGATGGAGAGATGGCTCAGCTGTTAAGAACACTGGTTGTTCTTGCAGAAGACCTGGGTTCGTATCCCAGCACCCACATGGCAGCTAACAACTGTCCATAACTCCAGTTTAATCTCAGAAATTCTGTTCAAATAATAGTATTTTGTTATACTGTAACATTTTTGTTTTTAAAACTTTAATTTTACAAGTACTACTAGTGTTATGCCTGCATGTATGTAAGTTCACCCTCATCATGAAGTGCCCTCAGAGGGCATTGGATCCCCTAGAACTTGAGTTACAGACTGTTGTTAGCTACGATGTGGGTGCTGGGATTCAAATCTAGGTCCTCTGCAAGAGCAGCCAGTGAGTGCTCTTAACCACTGAGCCATCTCTCCAGCCCTTTTGTGTGTGTGTGTGTTTAAGATAATGGGACATATGGTACTTGTTTAGAAAAGAAATATTTTATTTTAACCCTAAACTTTTAGTCCACACCTGTCATCCCAGCATTTAGGGCTCTGAGGGAGAGTTTGCCTTGAGCTTGAGGCCAGCCTGGACTGTATAGTAAGAACGCATTTTGAAAAACAAAATCAAAATTAATTATTAAGTGATATTTTGGTAATAGGTATATCAAGATTCTAAAACATTTGATAACAAAGTAACTATATTATGGGCGCGTGGGTTTCGCGGAGCGCCAGCTGCTGGCTGGCGCCTGTCTCTCCCGTGCCGCTGGGGCGGGTCCCGCGCGCCACGTTGCTGGGGTGCACGCGTGTCACGCACCGCGTTGCTGAGGCTCTCCGCGACTACTGGATGCTGGCGACTCTACTGAACGCTGCGTTTCCAGGCAGGTTCCGTCCCAATCTACCGAGCACTCCCTCAGGGTTCGAGGTCCGTCAGCTGCCGGGTCAAGAGGGGAGGGGCGGGATGGCGAAAGCAGGGTCTCCGCCGAGTCGTTGTTTACGAAGAGACAGCCCTCTCCGCAGAGACTGGATCGTAGGCAGTAAGACACAGAACTCAGCTCAGTCAGACTCAGTGGCACAGCTCCTTTATTCAGTGACTCAGCTCGGCTCCAGGTGTTAGTGATTCAGCTCCGATTTATTGAGGGGAAACCAGGATACTTATACTGTGTGGGCAGTGGTAAAAGCCTTAATTGATAGGTACTTTTAGGATGCCCTATTTACATGTGGTGGTGGGCTCCTGCCAGGCTGTCAGACAGTGCCTGAAAAATCACACAGGAAAACCTGGCAGTTTCAGAGCCAGAGGCCATGTTTCTGTGATGGCTACTTCAAAGATGAGTCAGGAAGAGAGTGGGAAGGTGCCCTGCTGATAAAAGGAGTCTCTGCATATAACGCTGAGCCCGTGGGCTATCCGGACATGGAGAGACTGCTACTTTACACAGCAGGGGTCCCCAACACTATATCACCCAGAATATATATTTATTTTATGTATATGAATGTTTTGCCTGTGTTTATGTAAGTACACCTATTTATGCAGTGCCTGTGGAGGCCAGAAGAGGGTGTCAGATGCGCAGAATAGGAGTTACAGGCAGTTGTTAGCTGCCATGTGTGTGCTGGGAACTGAACCTGGTCCTCTGCAAGAGCAGTCAGTGCTCTTAACTGCTGATCCATCTCTCCAGCCCCCTAAGGAAATATTCTTTAGTGACATTTACAAATCGTAATAAATATTTTAACTTTACAACACTCACCAAACTGTCACTCCTTTTCTTTTTAAAAATAATTTTATTATTTTATTTTTATGTGTATGAGTGTATCACCGCATGTATATAGGTGCACCTGTGTTGTGCAGTGCCTACAGAGGTCAGAGGAGGGGGTCAGATCCCCTGGGACTGGATTTGCAGATGGTTGTTAGCCATGTGGATGCTGGGAATTGAACCCTGTCCTCTGTAAGACCAGCCAGTACTTTTAACCACTGAGCCATCTCTCTAGCCCCAACCATGCTGGGACTAAAGGCAAGCGCCACCATGCCTGGCCTTCATGCTGTTATTCTTAAAAGGTATATCACTTGGCTTATTAATTAACCCTGCCCACCCCATATGATTTTCAGCTATCTGAAAAAAAAAAAATCAAGAAAGAGTACAGGAATGAGCACCCTATGGGTAGCCAGCAGTGACAAGAGGAGCCAGGCATTTGAGAAAGCTATATTGGTATATAATTTACTGCTGCAACTTCGAAAATAAAGTCATACACTTGAACCTTAAACTTCCATTGTTTTTGGTTAGTGTTTGATAAACTGGCCTTTGCCCTCGGTATCATTTCTGAACTTAAATTTTTTTGTTAATATTTTATTATTTTAATTTTATGTGTATGCATGTATTGCCTGCATGTGTGTAAGTAAGTGCACCCATGTCATGCAGTGCCTAAGGAGGTCAGAAGAGGGTATCAGAGTCTCTTGGAACTGGAGTTATGGGCAGTTCTTAGCTGCCATGTGGGTGCTGGGAATCGAACCCAGGTCCTCTTTAAGAGCAGTCAGTGCTCTTAACCACTGAGCCATCTCTCCAGCCCGCTGAACTTAAATTTCATATGTTGAAATTTGTCTCTTTTAAATTTTTTTAGATTTATTTATTTTTATGTGTATGTGTGTGTTTACTTACATGAGTTTATATGTACCCTATTTGTCCAGGTGCTCTCAGAGGCCAGAGGGTGTTGGATGCCCTGGGTTGGAGTTATAGGTAGTTATGAGCCACCTGATATGCTTGGAACCCTTAACTACTGAGCCGGCTCTCCAGCCTCACATTTGTTCCTTGAAGTATTTACAGACCTGTTTCTTCCCTAGCTAGACTATGATATACCAGGTTTGTGCATGCAATTTATTACACAGTTGTATCCCCAACACCCAGTGAAGTCCAGTGTGCTTTATTTAGCTTAATTTTATAAGGGGGGGAAAAAACCATGAGAGTAAATTTTAAGTTTTTATCATTCTTTAATTCTACAAAATTTTCTTTGTGGAATTTTAAATACCTAAATCAAAACTAGACCCTTCCCTCCCCTTCTCTTTCCTGTAGCCTTTAATCCCAGCACTTGGGAGGCAGAGGCAGGTGGATCTTTGTGAGTTCCAGGCCAGCTGGGGCTCCAGGAAGACCCTGTCTCAAAAAGACCAAAAAAAAAAAAAAAAAAAAAAAAAAAAAAAAAAAAAAAAGTCTAAATAAAGCAGTCTTGTGAGTGAAAATGAATAGTTGACTGGACTTGTTGCTACATATCTATAATCCCAGTACGCAAAAGGCAGAGTCAGAAGGATGAAGTTTCAGTACAACCTGGGTTACATACTGAGTTCAAAACTTGTCTGAGATACATAGTTGGACTCTGTCAAAACGAAGATTGGGGTATATAATTCCCAGCATACATAAGATCCTTGGTTTAAATCCAACACTGTGGAGAAAAAAGAGAAAAAGAAGTCAGTCCAATTGCCTTGGCTGGCAGCTATTTCCAAAGCTGGTCTGTCTCACACCTTACTCACTTTTATTTTGGGATATTATATTAATTTCATCTCTAAATGGGTGCTTGGGTAGGTGGGTGAATGGGTGATAATAGATAGGTAATTAGCCAGGCAGGTATGGTGGTCCACACCTTTAGTCCCAGCACTTGGGAGGCAGAGGCAGGCAGATCTCTGTGGGTTCGAGGCCAGCTGGAGCTACAGGGAGACCTTGTCTCAAAAAGACCAAAAAAAAAAAAAAAAAAAAGAACCACAGAAAAAAGGAATAGATGTTTGGTTGTGTTGCAGTTTTCATACAACATAATTTGGTAGTATTCCGATCTCCTCCCCTCTCCTCACCCCACATCCTCTTGCTGCCCCAGTCCAATTTAATGTACTTTATTATGTATGTGATATAACCTATAGAGTCTGATTTGTGTCCCCGAATGTCCTTCAGTGTGGGTCCCATATGTTTTCTTTTTTTAATTTAATTTTTTTTAATGTATATGAGTGTATTGTGTGCATGTGTGCATCCATGTCGTGCAGTACCTTCAGAGGTCAGAAGAAGGTGTAGAATTCCCTGGAACTGGAGTTAGGGATGGTTGTTAGCCACCATCTAGGTGCTAGGACTCGATCCGGGTCTCCTGCAAGAGCAGTCAGTACTTTTACCCACTTAACCAACTCTCCAGCCTCCCATTTACAGTTTTTAAGCCTGGAATTTATATTCTACTTCCCACAATAATCTGTATGTTAATAGCAATATGGGGTATCAGGGTTTTAAACCTGACTTGCCAAAAGTAATGTGAGGTTTTTGATTTTTTTTAATATTTTATTTTTATTTTATGGGTATGAGTTTTGCCTGAATGGATGTCATGCAGTCCCCTTGCAGGCCAGAAGAGGGCATCAGAGCACCTGGAACTTGAGTCACAGATGGTTGTTAGCTGCCATGTGGGTGCTGGGAACTAATCTAGGTTCTCTGGCCCCATGGGGTTTGTTGTTGTTGTTTCTTTTCTTTTTTTTCCTTTGGAATTTTTGAGACAGTGTCTCCCTGTAGACCAAGCTGTCCTGGCTCTGGCGCCAGGGATTAATAAAGGTATATGCTGCCATAGGCAACCTGGCTTTAAGTTTTATTTATTTTTTATTTTATGTGTATGAGTGTATTGCCTGCATGCATTCTTGTTGCATAATGCTGGCAGAAGTCAGAAGATGGCATTGGAGCCTCTGGAACTTGAGTTACAGATTGTTAACCGCCAAGTGAGTGCTAGGCATCAAACCCCCAGTTCCTCTCTTAACCACTGAGCCATCTCTCCAGCCTGGTGGTTTTTTTTTGAGGGGGGGAGGTTCTTTTTGAGACAGGGTCTCCCTGTAGCCCCAGCTGACCTGGAACTCGCTATGTAGACCAGGCTGGCCTTGAACTCACAAAGATCTGCCTGCCTCTGCCTCCTGAGTGCTGGGATTAAAGGTGTGCGCCACCACGCCCAGCATCTTCCTTTGAGCTCACAATTCATTCTGTCCTTGTTTTCCTTCAAGTTTTCGTTTGAGGGTTTTTTTACTCATTAATAATCCCTTCTAGTTTTTCTTTGCTTTCATAATGAATATTTGTAGAAATTCTGTTATAGCCTGTTTAGCATAGATGGTTCCATCCCAGCAGAGAAAAGAAGATACATGGACTCTAAATATCTAATACCTACCTTAAAAAATACTTCGGACGGGCGTGGTGGCACACACCTTTAATCCCAGCACTCTGGAGGCAGAGGCAGGAAACAACTCATTAAATCAGTACATTAAATCTCTGTGAGTTGGAGGCCAGCCTGGTCTACATAACAAGTTCCAGGGCAGCTGGGGCTACAGGGAGACCCTGTCTCAAAAAAAAAAGACCCCCCCCCCAAAAAAAAAACTTCGAAGAGCACCCACATGGCAGCTCCCAACCATCTCTAACTGAAGTTCCGGAATCCAAGCTCCTCTTCTGGCCTCCTGAGAGACCAGCCATGCTATTTTACTTAATAAGTAACTAAACATTCAAAACCACTGGCCTAACTAGCAGCAGGAAACAACTCATTAAATCAGTACATAGAAGTGTGTCATTGGGTATATATTAGCTGCATAGATTTCCGTAGTAGTGTAGCAATGTTAATGATTATTGCTCAGTTGTTTAGGGACAAGTTTTAATCAGTCTGTATAACTCATTACCAATGTAAAGGTTAAACCCTTTTAGAACAGGGCCATCTAAATAAGTTTGTTGTTATTGTTTTTAATGTCATCATAAAGGAAATAGTTTTCTTTTTATCCTTCCTCAGACATAAAGAAGAAAGAAATCACGTGGTGGCCACTCCTTTAGTACCTGCACTCAGAAGGCGCAGGCAGGTGGATCTCTGTGAGATCTACATAGTGAGTTCCAGGCCAGCTTTGGATTCAGGGAGACCTGTCTTAAAAAAAAAAAAAAAAAAAAGAAGAAGAAGAAGAAGAAAAGAAGAAGAAGAAGAAGAAGCAGCAGCAGCAGGGGAATCAGAACTTTTAGGGAGAATTCTTACAATATTACTTGTTTTTAGGAGGCGCTCATGACAATTTCAGATAGCTTTTCATTTGGTTTTTGTTGTTATTGTCAGCTTACTTTCATTAATTAAAAAATGAGGTAGGGCAAGAGTAGGGCAGCAAATACCAGTTAAATATTTTAATGCAATCTTTTTTCTTTATAGGGAGCTGACTCTCTTTTGGAGTAAACTGCAAAGAAGAATTGACCCTTCTTTGGAAACTTTTTTGGAGCGCTGTCGGCAGTTTGGTGTCATAGCTAAAACACAGCAGCATTTGTTCTGCCTGATTAGAGTTATACAGACTGAAGTGAGTAGTTGATGTTTTCTGTGCTGAACGTGGCTGCAGACAACCAATGAGTGGCACCTCTTCAGGGAATTTCTATTGGATAAAGGAAATTCTAAAATTATGAAATTGGCCATTTCTGGCTGTTTTTGCAGATTGACCTTTTAAGGATCCACAAGTTTTGGGTTGGCTTTTTTTTCTTTTTCTTTTTTTTTTTTTAAGTTTTTTGATGTATTAATTTTTACTTTATTTGTATGTGTTTTGCCTACATTAATGTAAATGCACTCATTTCATGCAATGCCTGTGGGAGTCAGAACAGGGCAGCAGGTCCCTTGGAACTTGAGTTATGGACACTTGTTATCTGCCATGTGGGTGCTGGGAACCCAGGTCTTCTATCAGAGCAGCCAGTGCTCCTAACCATCTCTCCAGGCACCCCCTACCACCCCCCGTTTTTTGTTTTGAGACAGGATCTTCCTGTAGCCACCAAAGACCTGGAACTTGATATGTGCACCAGGCTGACCTCCATCTCACAGGCATCTACCTGTGTCTGCCTCCCGAGTTCTGGTATTAAATATATGTGCCACTAAGCCCAAGGAGATGTGGTTTTATTAATATAGTTCATGCTATTTAGCCCTGGTCACCAGTAATCCTCCTTCCTCAGCCTCCCAAGTCCTGGAATTTTAGGCATGTGCCAAGAACTCTAGACGTTTTGAGATGTTAAGATAGCTTTTTTTTTTTCTGGTATTAAATATATGTGCCACTAAGCCCAAGGAGATGTGGTTTTATTAATATAGTTCATGCTATTTAGCCCTGGTCACCAGTAATCCTCCTTCCTCAGCCTCCCAAGTCCTGGAATTTTAGGCATGTGCCAAGAACTCTAGACGTTTTGAGATGTTAAGATAGCTTTTTTTTTTGAGACAGGTTCTCTCTGTAGTCCCAGCTGGACTTAAACTCACAGAGATCTGTGTCACCACACCCAGCTAAGGTGTTAAAGTGTCTTAACAGAAGTTTATGTATTGTTTTTAAAAAATAGTTAGCTAGTTTTATATTTTTTTTTATGTGTATGAGTGTATTGCCTGTAAGTGCACCCGTGTCATGCAGTGCCTGCAGAGGTCAGAAGAGGGCGTCGAATCCCCTGGAACTGGAGTTAGGACAGTTTTTAGCCACCTTGTGGGTGCTGGGAATTGAACCCTGGGTCATCCTCTGCAAGAGTAGTTAATGCTGTTAACCACTGAGCTAACTCTCCAGCCCCAATATAATACCTTTATATATGAAAAAATGACTTTTGCTTCCTCTTTTACTTACAGGCACAAGATGCTGGTATTGGGGTGTCGATTTTACTATGTGTCAGAGCTCTTCAACTCAGATCGAGTGAAGATGAGGAAATGAAAGCTTCAGTGTGTAAAACAATTTCCTGTCTTTTACCAGAAGATTTGGAAGTGAGGCGTGCCTGTCAGCTTACAGAATTCCTAATTGAGCCCAGTTTAGATGGATTTAATATGTTGGAAGAACTATATTTGCAACCAGATCAAAAATTTGATGAAGAAAACGCACCAGTTCCAAATTCTCTCCGATGTGAGCTCTTACTAGCTTTAAAAGCCCACTGGCCTTTTGATCCTGAATTTTGGGATTGGAAGACTTTGAAACGACACTGCCACCAACTCCTAGGACAAGAAGCCTCAGATTCTGATGATGATTTAAGTGGTTATGAAATGTCTATTAATGATACAGATGTGTTAGAGTCTTTTCTCAGTGACTATGATGAAGGTAAAGAAGATAAACAATATAGAAGAAATTTGGGAGATCAGCATAAGGAAAAAAGAGACAAAAAACCCATTGGTTCTTCTGAAAGATACCAGAGGTGGCTTCAGTATAAGTTTTTCTGTTTATTATGTAAGCGGGAATGTATAGAGGCCAGAATTCTTCATCATTCTAAGATGCACATGGAAGATGGAATTTATACCTGTCCAGTTTGTATCAAAAAATTCAAGAGGAAAGAACTGTTTGTTCCACATGTGATGGAACATGTTAAAATGCCACCAAGCAGAAGCAGCTCTAGAAAGAAATTACTGTTAAAAGGCTCTCAGAAGGGTATTTATCCCAAGAGTCCCTCTGGAAGTGTGGAACAGGATCAGTCATTGAGTGAACAAGCCAAGGGAGAGTCTCATGAATATGTCACATTCAGCAAATTAGAAGATTGCCACCTGCAAGACAGAGATTTGTACCCATGTCCTGGTACAGACTGTTCCCGTGTCTTTAAACAGTTTAAATACTTAAGTGTGCATCTTAAAGCTGAACACCAAAATAATGATGAAAATGCCAAGCACTACTTGGATATGAAAAATAGAAGAGAGAAGTGTACTTATTGCCGAAGGCATTTCATGTCTGCATTTCACCTGCGAGAGCATGAACAAGTCCATTGTGGTCCTCAGCCTTATATGTGTGTATCTATAGACTGCTATGCAAGGTTTGGATCAGTGAATGAACTACTTAACCACAAGCAAAAACATGATGATCTTCGTTATAAATGTGAATTGAATGGCTGTAATATTGTTTTCAGTGACTTGGGACAGCTTTATCACCATGAAGCACAACACTTTCGGGATGCATCCTACACATGTAACTTTCTTGGATGTAAAAAGTTCTATTATTCCAAAATTGAATACCAGAATCACCTCTCAATGCATACTGTTGAAAGTCCAAATGGGGAATTAAAGAAATCGCTGAAACTTGAGGACCTTGCATCCAGCGAGAAGCAGGATTGTGTGGACCAGCCCCATCTACTTGACCAAACTGATAAGTCACATTCACCTGAAGATCTTCTTTTCTGTGCAGGATCAGCTAGTTCTCAAATAGATACTGCAGAAAACCTGAAAGACAACAGTGACAGCAATTCTAGTGATCAGTTGAGTAACAGCTCCTCAGTTTCAATGAATGAAGAATTAATTGACACACTCGATCACTCCGAAACCATGCAGGATATATTACTATCTCATGAGAAAGTCTTTGTTCCCTCCAGTTTAAAGGGGAAATGTTCCAGTATGGCAGTTTGTTTTGATGGCACAAAATTTACCTGTGGTTTTGATGGCTGTGGTTCCACCTACAAAAATGCAAGAGGGATGCAGAAACATCTTCGGAAGGTACATCCATACCATTTCAAGCCGAAAAAAGTAAAGGCAAAAGACCTTTTTCCCTGTTTGGGTAATGAACATACTGACAAGTTTGATGCAGAACCTAAACCCAGCTCTGATACAAACAGTGACTCCCCAGATGAAGGTCTAGACCACAATAGTCATACTAAATGTAAACGAGAACATCAAGGTTATTCCTCAGAACCTGCCCCGTGTGCTTCTAAAAGGCCATGTACCGAGGATACCATGTTGGAACTTCTGTTACGTTTGAAACATTTAAGCTTGAAAAACTCAATAGCACATGGATCTTTCTCAGGGTCATTGCAAGGGTACCCATCCAGTGGTGCTAAGTCTCTTCAATCAGTTTCATCTTCTGTTTCAGATCTTAACTTTCAGAGTCAAGATGAAAATGTGCCAAGTCAATACCTTGCACAATTGGCAGCTAAACCTTTTTTCTGTGAGCTTCAAGGGTGCAAATACGAATTTGTGACCAGAGAGGCTTTATTAATGCATTACCTTAAAAAGCATAATTATTCAAAAGAAAAGGTCCTTCAGTTAAGCATGTTTCAGCATAGGTATTCCCCATTCCGGTGTCATATTTGCCAAAGGTCATTTACAAGAAAAACGCACCTTAGGATTCATTATAAAAATAAGCATCAAATTGGCAGCGACAGACCAACCCACAGACTGTTAGACAATGAGAAATGTGATCATGAAGGGCCATGCTCAGTAGACAGATTGAAAGGTGATTGTTCTGCACAGCTTGGTCCCAACAGTAACTCCGAGAAGCCACAGTGTCATTCTAAAAAGGATGAATGCAGCTCAGAAACAGACTTGGAGTCATCTTGTGAGGAAACAGAGAGTAAGACATCGGATATTTCATCACCAGTAGGCAGCCATAGAGAAGAGGGAGAGGGAAGAGAAGGGAGAGGTAGCAGGAGAACTGTTGCAAAAGGAAATCTGTGCTATATTTTGAATAAATACCACAAACCATTCCATTGTATCCATAAAACTTGCAACTCCTCGTTTACTAATCTAAAAGGCTTGATTCGCCACTACAGAACTGTACATCAGTACAACAAAGAACAGTTGTGCTTAGAAAAGGACAAAGCAAGAACCAAAAGGGAACTTGTAAAATGTAAAAAGATATTTGCTTGCAAATATAAGGAATGTAACAAACGCTTCCTGTGTTCCAAAGCTCTTGCTAAGCACTGTAGTGACTCTCATAACCTAGACCACATTGAAGAGTCTAAAGTGCTTTCTGAAACTGAATCTGCATCTGCAGCAAGGTTTTCTTGTAACCAGCCCCAGTGCCCTGCTGTTTTTTATACATTCAGTAAATTGAAACACCACTTGATGGAACAGCATAATATTGAAGGAGAGATACATTCAGATTATGAAATTCATTGTAATCTTAATGGCTGTGGCCAGGTTTTCACCCATCGCAGTAATTATTCACAGCATGTCTATTACCGACATAAGGACTATTATGATGATCTATTCAGAAGCCAGAAAGTAGCAAATGAAAGGCTCCTAAGGAGTGAAAAGGTGTGTCAGACAGCTCACACTCAGGAGCATGAGCTGAATCAGACTGCCAAGAGGCCATTTAATACTAAAACGAAAAAGTGTGGCTTAATCAAAGATAAGAAAGCGCCAATTAGTTTTAAAACAAGAGCTGAAGCCATCCACATGTGTGTTGAGCATTCTGAACACACACAGTACCCATGCATGGTTCAAGGATGCTTATCTGTGGTGAAGCTGGAAAGCAGCATAGTGAGGCATTACAAGCGTACCCATCAGATGAACAGTGCCTATTTAGAGCAGCAGATGGAAAACCTTGTTGTTTGTGTTAAGTATGGTACCAAAATTAAAGAAGAACCCCCTTTCGAAGTAGAGCCCTGTATAAAGAAAGAAGAAAATGCTAACTGTGAATCAGAGCACACAAAGCACAGCCATTCCCCAGGGGACAGTGGAGTGCCCCTCCAGAACACTGATTCCTCCTTCTCAAGCGAACAGGATGGTGGTCAGAAAGGGTGTACAGAAAGCAACCTGGTATTTGAGGCAGACACGTTGCTCTACAGGGGAACTTTGCAGTGCAACCATACTTCAGAAACCACTTCTCTGGAACAATGTAATATTCAGTCTCCTCCCTGTAAAATAGAAAATTCCATACCTAATCCCAGTGGGACTGAAAGTGGTACTTATTTAACAAGCTTCCAGCTGCCTTTACCAAGGATCAAAGAAGAACCCGGGCAGCAAAGTTCAGGGCAAGAAAACACTGTTAAAAATTCAACCCATGTCCCAAAAGAGAATACTAGGAAGCAGTCACAGTCCAGATCATTTGATTTGAAGACTTACAAACCTATGGGGTTTGAATCTTCATTCCTGAAATTTATTCAGGAGAGTGAAGAGAAAGAAGATGATTTTGATGATTGGGAGCCTTCAGAGCACTTAACACTGAGTACTTCCTCACAGCCCGGTAATGACTTAACAGGGAATGTTGTGGCAAACAATATGGTGAATGACCATGACCCTGAAGTTGACATACCTCATTCCTCCAGTGACTCTCCCATTCCTGAGAGCCTGGCTGCAGTCCAACCTCTAATAGTATCTGAAACAGCAGCAGTTCCTTCCTTGGAAAACCTGAGGGTTGTATTGGACAGAGCACTAACAGACTGTGGAGAGCTTGCCTTAAAACAGCTTCATTATCTTCGGCCAGTGGTTGTCCTTGAAAGATCGAAGTTTTCCACACCAATTTTAGATTTGTTTCCAACTAAGAAGACAGATGAGCTTTGTGTAGGAAGTTCCTGAATAGCAATTTTGTTTTAGAAACGACTAGCTCCAACACTGCAGCGTGGGGACAGTTGCCAATATGAACAAAGGCTGAGGAGCAGCCACACTGTTGTTTAAGGTAGAATAGGCTGTGTATTTACATGAATGTATAATATCTATGTCAGCAGTATTGGCTGAGTCCATTAGCTCTCAAGTTGGTTTATTGATTGGGTTTTTTGTTTGTTTGTTTGTTTATTAAAAAAAATGGAACTGTACTCTTGTTTGGTGCTAATTAATACATCAAAATATTCTGGGGCTTCCTTTTTCAAATTAAGTGTGCATGATTGTATATGGAACAGATATTAAGGTCCCAGGGTGGGAGGGCGAGGGAAAGGGATACAAAGTTCTTACTTGACTTGAATGTGCACCTGAGGGTGCTTTGTGTAATATATTGTACACTACAGCATCTTATATTTTTTGAGTTGAGTTTCAATAAATTACAGTTTTTCACCCATTTCCTGTTTACTCATAATGAGTTATGCCACGTGAGCTGCAGTCGCACTGGTACTTTCTGGACTGTGTACTCAGTGATTTTTACTGCAGTGATTTTTCTGTTAACTAAGCCGTTTACATGAAGATTCTTCTTGGATGACCCTTGTCTTGTGTTTTTTGTGGAAAGAAAATCCTGAGATTTTGAGCTATTATCCTTGGAATTCAAGATGGCTCCCCCAAAAAGGAGGTAGAGAAGTTTGTTGTGTAGACTGAGTGGAAGGTATGCCAAACAGCACGCAGAGCATAACAGATTCAGAGGCAGGTCCCCAGGAACCTCCAAATAATTGAATATACTGGCAAAAAAGATGCAATTATTGAAGAGATAAGGAATTTAGACACTTAGGAGGCAGAGGCAGGTGAATTTCTGTGAGTTCAAGCCGAGCCTGGTCTACGTAGCAAGTTTCAGGCCAACTGGGGCTACAGGGAGACCCTGTCTCAAAAAAAGACAAAAAAGAAAGTGCCAAGAACAGCTTACAGGCTGAGGCACTGCTGATTCTTTGGGGTCTTAAGCTCTGGGCTTCAGCTTCTTCATTGAAGAACTGAGGAGGCATGGGTCAGCATCTTGGAAGGTCTGTGATCTGGGCATACTACCTGTAGGTCTCCAAAAATTCCTCATGCAGGGCATGGTGAGGCACACCTATAACCTCAGCCTTCAAGAGGCCAGAGAAGTGGGTCTGTCCGCAGTGGAACTAATCCCCAGATTTCAGAATCCATCTGACAGTTCAAGTCCGTGTGATTCTGCAGTCACCTATTCCAATTGTCACAGCTTGCTTCATTTCATCTTTATTGAAGACTTTGTGTATATTGTCTAGAATAATGGGACTCATTACGTCATTCTCATGCATACATAAAATGTACTTTGTTCATAACCCTCTTGTCCCCTTCTCTCCTCCTGGCCTCCTTCCTCTTACCAGATAGTTTCCCATTGCGTCTTTTTTTATTCATTCATTTTTGGGTCAGGATCTTCCTGTGCACCCTAGGTTGGCCTTGAACTTGATGAACACCCTCCTTTCTTAGCCTCCCAAGTGTCAGGATCACAGGCATGTGCTACCATGCCTAGCTGATGTTTTCATTTTTTGAGACAAGATCTTATGTAGCCCAACCTGACTTACAGTTCCTTATGTAGCTGAGGATGATTTTGTTCTTCTGAACCTCTTACCTCTTTCTCCTGAGTGTTAAAATTACAGATGTGTGCCACCATCCCTATTTTCCAGCTAATGTTTTTGTTTTTTTTTTAATTCTTTTAAAGACATGGCCTTACTATGTAGACTTGGCTGCCCTGGAACTTTAGAGAACAGGCTCTCCTCAAATTTGGAGAGCTGCCTGCCTCTGCCCCTGGAGTGCTGGGAACCCACTATGTAGACCAGTCTGGCCTTGAACTCACAGTGATCCAATGCCTCTGCCTCCTGAGTGCTGGGATCAAAGGCCTGTGCCACACTGCCCAGCCACAGGTTTTTTTTTTTTTAATATTTTATTTTTGAGAACTCTGTTACTGATTTCCATAGTGGCTGAACTAATTTAAATTACCACCAACAGTGTGTGGCGGTTCCTTTTACCCAACATCTTCACCAGCCTTTATTTATTTATTTATTTATTTATTTATTTATTATTTTTCTCTTTTTGAGACAGTGTCTCCCTGTAGTCCAGCTGGCCTGGAACTCACTATGTAGACCAGGCTGGCCTGGAATTCCCAGAGATCCGCCTGCCTCTGCTTCCAGAGTGCTGGGATCCAAGGCGTGGGCCACCATACCCGGCTTGTTTTTACTTTTGATAATAGAGATTTTTGACTGAAGTGGGATGGAATCTAGGTGCCATTTTGATTTGTATTTCCTCAGTGGCTAAAGGTGTTAAACACTTTTTTCATGTAATTATTGGTCATTTGTATTTTCTAGAATGAGCTGTTAAAGTCAGTTACCATTTTATTGAGTCTTTTGTTCCTTTGATTAGTTTTTATTATATTTTTTAAAATTTCTTTACACTGGATATTAATCCCCCATTGAAAGGAGTTGCTGGCAGAGATTTTTCTCTTGTTCTCTAGGCTGCTTTTTCACTCTGGTAATTTTAATTTGGTGCAACCCCATTTGTCAATTCAATTCCTGCCAATATTTGTTTTCTGTTTGGTATTTTGAGACCGGTTCCTATTAGATAGTTGAGACTAGTATGAAACTCACCATCCTGTCTCTGTCCCCAATGTTGCTATTATAGGTGTATGCCACCAAGTGTGGCTCTTGCTCTTATTTCTTGAGCTCTTATAGTTCTATTCAGAAAGTTGTGTCCTTATATCTTGAAATGTTTTCCTCTAATATAATAGTCTCAATGTTTTAAGTCTTTTTATGTTTTTTTTTTTCCCCTTTGAGACAAGGTCTCCCTGTAGCTCCAGCTGGCCTTGATCTCATTATGTAGACCAGGCTGGCCTAAACCTCACAGAAATCCCCCTGCCTCTGTCTCCCTAGTGCTGGGATTAAAGGTGTGTGCCACCACGCCCTGCTTTTTAAAGTGTTATATTGAGGACTTTGACACATTTTGAATCAGTTTTTGTATAGGATGAGAAATAGTCTTCTACATCTCAACATCCAGTTTTCCCAGCACCGTTTGTTTAAAAAGCTAAAAGCTTTTGGCTCTGACATCATTGTTAAAAATCAGATGGCCATATCTCTTTGGGACTATTTCTGGGTCCTCTATTTCATTGGCCTACTCCATAGTGTCAGAACTGTGCTGTTGGTTATTATGGCCCTGTAGTATAGTTTGAAACTAGGTTTTGCAATGCCTCCAGCATTGCTTTTTGCTCAGGACTTCCATGTCTATTTGGGGTCTTTTTGCTTCTTTATGAATTCTAGAACTTTAATAGTTCTATGAAGAATATTGTTGCAATTTTGATAGGAGAAAGAACGTGTTCTGTGTAAACCAGTATGAATGAATATATGACAATACATGGCGTCACCAGGTTATTTTTGAAAGCTTTAATAATCATCCCAACTTGATGTTTGTTTAGAATTTGTCTCAACATTGGCCCAGACATAAAAGTACTGTTTCAAAGCCCTTTTCAACTTATGCCCCTGAGAATTCCCATAAAACGATGGTTAGAAGCCAGCAGTGCCTGACATTGCCAGTCTTCTTCTTAGCCCAGAGTTTTCTTTAGTTTTCCCCAGCTTTCATGAAAATACGTGGGAAAAGGTGGAAAAGTATTGAGAAGAGTTAGCTTCTTAGGAGTGTTCCATCCCCAACCTGTCTTGTCTGGTCCGGATTGCCTACTTCCCAATTACACTACCAAGGACATAGCCATTGAGGGACATGGTCATTCACCAAATACTGAAGTATAAGCTTTTTATGTGGGTTGGGCGTGGTGGGGCTGAGGATTGTTCCCAGGGCCTTGCACATGCTAAGAAAGCACTCTACCACTGAGCTAGGTCCCTGGCCCTTGGTTTTTTTGAGAAAGGGTCACCATGTAAGCCAGGCTAACTTGGAGCTCACAATCCTGCCCCTGCCTGCCAAGTGCTGGAATTAGGAGCATGTGTCACAACACCAAACATGCATTTAAAGGCATACTTGCTGCTGAGCATGGTGGTACATGCCTGTAATTCATGCTTTTTGGAGGTGGAGAGACAGGAGGATCAGAAATTCAGGGTCATCAGCTACATAGTTCAAGGCCAGTCTGGGCTACTTGACCACCTATTTCAAAAACTTAGACATACTTTGAGGTGTTTTAGGAGACAAAAAGTACCAAAGTAAATCAGTCCAGGCCTTTATGAAGGTTTACCATAAGAAAGCTGAAGACTGCTGTGTCTTGCAAGGCCCTTATTCTGACCAGCAGTGTGAGCATCACAAAGTAGCTTGATAAAAATGCAGAATTTGGTGCTCTGCTCCTCCCTGTTGCAGTGCCAACATCATCCCTGACACACGATGGTGAAGGTTGGAGTGAACGAATTTGGCATTGGGTGCCTGGTTACTGGGCTCACTTCAACTCCAGCAAAGTGATCTTGTTGCCATACCCCTTCATTGACCTCAACTACATGGTCCACATGTTTCAGTATGATTCCACCCATGACAAGTTCCACAGTACAGTCAAGACTGAGAAGGAGCGTAAAGCTTGTCAGCAATGGGAAGGCCATCTCCATCTTCCAGGAGCAAGATCCCGCCAACATCAAATGGGGTGATGCTCGTACTGAGTATGTTGTGGAGTCTACTTGAAGGGCTCCTTCTGCTGTTTGTGATGGGTGTGAACCAGGAGAAGTATGACAACTCCGTCAAGATGGTCAGCAATGCCTCCTGCACCACCAGCTGCTGTGTCCATTGTGGATCTGACCTGCTGCCTGAAGAAAGCTGCTGGATAGATGACATCAAGAAAGGGAAGCCAGGTGTGGTGGTGAAGCTGGGCATGGTGGTGCACACCTTTAATAACACTTGGGAGGCAAAGCCAGGTGGATCTCTGTGAGTTCAAGGCCAGTCTACATAGTGACAGTGAGTTCCAGGCCAGCAGGGAAAAATGGTGAAGCAGGCATCAGAGGCCCCCCTAAAGGACTTGCTGGTATGCTGGGGACCAGGTCTGTAGTCTAACTTTTAACAGCGACACTCATTCTATCTTTGATGCTGGGGTTGGCATTTCCCTCAATGACTTGTGAAGGTCATTTTGTGGTATGACAATGAATTTGGCTACAGCAACAGGGTGGCAGACTTAATGGTCCACATGGCCTCCAAGGAGTAAGAAGGCCTGGACCACCACCCCCAGCAAGAACACCCCAGCAAGAAGAAGAGAGAGGCCCTTGGCTTGTGAGTCCCTGCCACAACTCAGCCCCCAAAACACTATCTTCATGGTTTCCAGCCCAGAAGCCCAAAAGAGAAAGGGTTTAGGGAGCCCTACTCTCTTGAATACCATCAATAAACTCTGCACCGACCAAAAGAAACAAATTTCAGGCCCTCCCATCAACCTGCTGGACTAAAACCTGTATGTTAGTAAGCTCTCCAGGTTCACAGGCAGAGGTTCTAGGAACATTTGAAATATACATGGAAATGCTGTGAGAAGTTAAATTATACTTTTTAACATCTTTCATAAAATATCACTGAATGTTCATAACTCCATGAAGTAGGTGCTGTTGTGCTCTTTACTTGGCAGATAACCTGAGCTGCAGGATGGAGAAGTGCCTCAGTAGTTTAAAAAAAAAAAAAACAGCTGGGTGTGGTGGCGCAAGCCTTTAGTCCCAGCACTTGGGAGGCAGAGGCAGGCATATTTGTGAATTCAGGGCCAGCCTGGCCTATGTAGCCAGTTCCAGGCTAGCTATGGCTACAGGGAGACCCTGTCTCAAAAAGACCAAAAAAAGATGAAATGTCAGACCCTGTCTGAGCTTCCTAGAAGACTAGCTGTGAGATGCACTTCATGAGAAAGAATAACGGCTGGAAAATTGCAGGTGATATTTTAAGTACCTGAATTCTCTAATTCAGCTGAGTATACTATTAGTGAAAGTGAATAACGTGAAAGTGCCAAAGGCCAGGAGATGCAGCTCCAACTCCACTCATAAATCCAGTGTTGACATTTCCTCCTGTGACAATAGAGATGGGAAACTCTTGCATATTGTTTCTGTGAATAACATGTAACCTGTGAAAAAGTCAAGCTTGCTTGCTTTTTAAAACTTTTTTTTTTTTTTTGTCTTTTTGAGACAGGGTCTCCCTGTAGTCCCAGCTGAGCTGAACTCACTATGTAGACCACGCTGGCCTTGAACTCACAAATATCTGCCTGCCTCTGCCTCCCAAGTGCTAGGACTAAAGACCTGTGCCACCACGCCCAGCCAACTATTTTTTTTTTATATTTTTTAAAACTTTTTTAGAAGTAGCATTTCATTACAGCTTTAACATACTCAATAACAGTTTCCAGAGCAAAGATACATCTCATTCAAAAGTGGCTATAAAATTCTTAGGTTCGCTGTTGAACCTAATAACCACATACTTAGAAGAAGCATTTTATTGCAACAGCATTGACATATTCAATAACAATTTCCAGAGCTAAGATGCATGTCTTTCAAAATTGGCTGTAAAATTTTAGGTTTACAGTTGAATTAATACAGGCATAGAATATTGTACTCAGCATAAACCCTATAAGACATAAAATTAAATGAGGTTTTAACCTTTAAAAAAGATCTCCATTTCATTATTAAAATACACAATTTCATAAAACTTCATTTTTAATGCAATTAACACTAAGGTGTTTGCATATGTGTCTCTAATCTCTATATATCTGATTATTACTAGTCACA
>NW_008339532.1:408275-409179 GCF_000622305.1 Nannospalax galili
TGACCTCCGCATGTACACGTGGCACACACATGTGTGCATACATATACACACAAAATAAAGGTTTTTTAAAAAATTTATTTAATAACTACATACTTAGATGAACCATTTCATTACAACAACATTGACATATTCAATAACGTTTTTTAGAGCTAAGATACATCTCTTTCAAAACTGAATGTAAATTTTTAGCTTCACAGTTGAATTAATACCGTTATACAATATTGAACTCAGTATAAACCCTGTAAGCCATAAAACTGAATTTTATTGAGTTTTAACCCTTTAAAGAAGATCTCCATTTCATTTGAAAATATGCTGTTTCCTACATTTTTAATGCTTCGAACGCATACATGTTTGCACATGTGTCTTTAATCTCTATGTATCTGATGATTACTAGTTACAGTTGATTACACTCAGATCCTTAATACGTGAGTATGGATATAAAGCCATAAGGTAGATTTCACTGGTAATGTTTATCACCCCTATTTATTATGCTTCCTCCTCAAATATGTCTTTTTTTAAATTTGTTGATTTTTCTGTGTATATCATAACAGAACATCCCACACAGTCTTATTCATCTATATACCCACTTCCCAAATGGCACCCTCCCATAGCCTCCCCGCTCCCACATACTGGAGCCCACATACTCTGTCATCCCTGTTACTGTCCTCAGTGTTGTCGACACCCCCAGCCATTCTCCAGCGTTTGTCCATCTGCTGAATCTAGTTAGCCTATCTAGAGAGCCTTGTTTTAGGAAGATCAGCTGTTTCTCATCTAGCAGCAATCAGTTGTCAATAGTCCTTTAGATAAGATTGGAATCTGCTGTTCATTTTTCTAGTTCTATGCTGGGTTACTGTCTGGGAGTCTTTTGTGCCACCCTGGCCAACAACTCAAAGGAAGGTATCTT
>NW_008339532.1:409734-410577 GCF_000622305.1 Nannospalax galili
TAAGGTCGTTTGAGGATCTGTTCCTCAGGGGTCACATGGGCTTGGGAGGAGCTCCTGGCTCCTTTCTTTTACCAGTTCCAACTATGTAAAGATAAGCCAAAGATCCTACTCGACCAAGGCTGGCTTCACTTGGAAGTATGGAGGAAATATTTCCTCTGTGTTGACCATTTTAATTTTTTTTTTTTTTTTGGTTTTTTTGAGACAGGGTCTCCCTGTAGCCCCAGCTGTCCTGGAAATCACTATGTAGACCAGGCTGGCCTTGAACTCACAGAGATCTGCCTGCCTCTGCCTCCCAAGTGCTGGGATTAAAGGTGTGTGCCACCACGCCCAGCTTTATTTTATTATTTTATTATTTTTATTTTATGTATGTGAGTACACCTGTGTTTTGCAGTGCTGAGGAGGTCAGAAGAGGATGTCAAATTCCCTTGGAACTGGAGTTAAGGACAGTTTGTAGCCATCATGTGGGTGCTGGGAATCAAACCCGGGTCTCTGCAAGAGCAGTCAGTGTTCTTAACCGCTGAGCCATCCATCCCCTTAAAACTAATTTTTTTTTGAAGGCTGGAGAGATGTCTCAGCACTGACTGCTCTTTCAGAGAACCCAAGTTTGATTCCCAGCACCTATATGGTGGCTAACAACCATCTGTAACTCCAGCTGCAGGGGCATCCAACACCCTCTTCTGACTTCTGTGGGCATTGTGCATGCCTTTAATACCAGCACTTGGGAGGCAGAGGCAGGCCGATCTCTGTGAGTTCAAGGCCAGCCTGGTCTACATAGCGAGTTCCAGGATAGCTGGGGCTACAGGGAGACCCTGTCTCAAAAAACCAAAAAAATAATAATAATAA
>NW_008339532.1:412529-433703 GCF_000622305.1 Nannospalax galili
TGCACGACACGGGTGCACTTACATACATGTAGGTAATACACACATACACATAAAATAAAAATAAAATAAAAAAGGACTGGAGAAATGACTCAATAGTTAAGACAGTTAAGAGCAGTTGCTGTTCTTGCAGAGGAGATTCAGTTCCTAGCACCCACATGGTGGCTTACAAGTTCAGTCCCTTGCCACAAGAGGAGGAGGAAGATCATCCCACACCTACTACTCCTTCCAAGGCTCAGGGACTTTTGCAGCAGAGGTTGGAGAAAAGAATATAAAAGCCAGAGGAAAGGGTGGAGTATTAACTGGAAGCATCCTCCAACCACTACCTTGGCAAGCTATAGTCACACCTCCTTCCCACATTCATCAAGAAGTGGCGGGGGGGTCAGGAGTCGGTTACCCTTCCCACCCAATCAGTTGACCTTAGCTGCATGTGGGGGAGAGGCTAAGGCTATATAAACTGAGAATGCGAGGAGGCGCCTCTCATTTTCTGTGGCTGTAGGGAAGTCACAGGATCTATATTTGAGTGTGGACTTTCCAGTGCAGCCGTAAATGGGGGGTACCCACTCCTCTGTAAATAAACCCCCATCCTATGCTCTGTTAAAAATAAATAATAAAAGCCGGACGTGGTGGCACATGCCTTTAATCCCAGCACTCGGGAGGCAAAGGCAGGTGTATCTCTGTGAGTTCAAGGCCAGCCTGGTCTACATAGAGAGTTCCAGGACAGCTGGGGCTACAGGGAGACCCTGTCTCAAAAAGACCAAAAATAAATAAATAATAAAATTTTAAAAAAGAAAAGAAAAAAGTTATCAGAACCAGAAAATAATAAAAGTTCTATGTATATGCTAAAAGGCACTCAACATGAATGTTTAAACTTAATTAAAACTAAAATGTAAGCCAGGTGTGGTGGCACACACCTTTAGTCCCAGCACTAGGGAGGCAGAGGCAGGTGAATCTCTGAGGCCAGTCTGGTCTACATAATTCCAGGCCAGGTGGGGCTACAGGGAGACCCTGTCTTAAAAGACCAGAAAAAAAAATTCAAATAAAAAACAATGTAAAATTCAGTACTTCTGCAACAACCTACATTTTGTTGTTTTGAGACAGGGTATTGTGTAGCCCTGACTGGCCTTGAAATCTTTATATAACCTAGGATGACTTTAAACTGATTCTGCTGACTCTTACCTCCTTACTGCTGGAATTACAGTGGTACTATGCCCAGTTTCTGTAGTACTGGGGATCACATCTGGGTCTTTGTACATGATAGGTGAGCACACTTAACCAACTGAGCTACATCCTCAGCCCCAAGTATCCATATTTCTAAGTGACAATTGGCTACTGCATTGGACGTGGCAGATACTGAACATTTTCATCACTGAAGAAAGTGCTGTTGAACAGTGCTGTGCTAGAACTGGGACTAACCAAAGGTCAGAGAAAACATGAATGAACTGAAAACAAGCTAGTGCCTGATTGATTTTGACTGAGAAGGGTCACTAGTGAAAGGGAAGCCGACTGGGCCTTTGGAATAGTGACCTCACAAAGCACAGCTCACAATGTCTCCGGAACGCTTAAGCTCCCTGACCACTCTCCTTAATTCATGTCGAAATTCCTGAAGCCTCTGCACATGTAGTTCCTGGAGCTGCTGTTTTAAAAATGCCAACATCTCCATCTTCATCTTCTTCCTGGGACAACCTCTTAAATGCTCTCGCTCAAAGCTCAGCATGGACTTGGCTACAAGCAACTTTTATAGGAGAGACTACTGTGCCTCAGCCAACAAATTCGGGGATTCTAGATAATCTTGCTTCAGCTGTGCAAATCATCCTAGGGATTTCTTTTTTGACTTTGTTGGTCTTAGGATTATTTGCCTTATGGAAAAGAAGTGTTCGGTCAATTCAGGTTGTATTTTTAATTTAAATAGGTTTCTTTGGGGTGGGGGAGTGGTGTTGGTATTTGGTTTTGGTGTTTTAAGACAGGAACTAAATGTGAAGCTCAAGGGAGCCTTGAACTGATTGTAGAATGAGGCTAGCCTCAAATTCATGCTTCATTCAGCCCTTACCTCCAATCCCACCCCAAGTGCTGGGATAACAGGTACATACCACTATGCCTGGCTACAAATTCCTTTCTGGTTGGTTCTCTTCTGTATTTCTGCTACCTAGTTTTTTGTTGTTGTTATTTTAGTCTTTTTGAGAGTATCTCCCTATAGCTTCAGCTGGCCTGGAGCTCACTATGTAGACCAGGCTTGCCTTCAACTCACAGAGCTCTATCTACCTGTCTCTCCTCCCACATACTGGGACTTAAGGCATAAGCCACCTCACCCGGTTTTTGCCCTTTCTTTTAACTGATAAGGAAACTACATATTGTTGTTGAATGTTTTCATTATTGTGTTTTAACAAGATAAGCCTCCATAAATATACAGGAGTTTTTGGGAATGATAGGACTTTAACTGGCTTGGGATTATGAGAAACATTTGGAATTTATATAGTTCTGTTTAATCCCCATCCCCAATCATCATCCACATTATAACTTATTTATAATATAGTCTCAAAGCCAGGCACAGTAGTGCATGCCTTTAATCCCAGGACTTGGGAGGCAGAGGCAGGGGGTTCTCTGAGTTAGAGGCCAGTTGAGGCTACAGAGAGACCCTGTCTCAAAAAGACCAAATAATAATAATAATAATAATAATAATAACAACAACAACATAGTCTCAAGTGTTTTGGGGAATCTCAATAGCTCCATGAAACTGGTAGTTTATTTTCACATGAGATGAAGGAACTGAGGTGCCAAAATTGAAGCGCAGTGGAAATTTAAGGGGATAGAATTTTAAAAGTGCTGGATTTTTGTTGTTGTTGTTTCGTTTTGTTGAGAAGGTCTCATGTAGCCTAGACCTACTAGGTAATGGAGGCTGACCTTGAACTCCTTATCTTCCTCCTTCATCTCCCAAGCGTTGGGATTATAGACACATACCAAGATGAGCATGAGGCGTTTTTATTTATTTTGAGACATAGTTTCACTATGTAGCCCTGGTGGGTTTGGAAATCACTATGTAGACCATGCTAGCCTCTCAAACTCCTATATCCTCTTGCCTCTGTCTCCCAAGTGCTGAGGTTAAAGGCATGTGCTACCACACCCAGTTCAGAGGGCTTTGTTAAAGGATGGTTTGTTTGATGAGTACACAGAGAAGTTATTACTGGATTATTTTGTAGCTTTCACTTTTTCATGTGCTAACTATTGTTTAGGATTCATGGTTTAATGCACCTTCTGATAGATTAAAAGTAGCCTATGGATGAATCCAGTTGATCAGGAGGAAGCACCAGGACACATAAAAGTCCATCGGAATAGAGTTTATTAGCAAAGGAACACATGGGACAGATTCCCTTCTGGGCAGGGAAAATGTCTACCCAGGTCATGAGCTGGGGTCTTTTAAAGGGAAGGCGGGAAGATGTATTTTTTTTAAAAGTTGGGCGGTAGGGGGGAGTAGGGGAGCAGGACTGTTAAAACCTGTTCTCTTTAGAGATCAAAGGGGAAGCCTGCTGTGTTGGCCAAACAGTGGAGAAAAGTCTGCTTCTCTTGACTTCAAAGACCAAGGTGTTTATCAGCTCGGTTGAGCATGAGAAGTCCTTGAGACCCTGTAGGTGAGGGGGCAGGGCTATCTGAACCTTAACATTCCAGCCTTTTCTGTTATAGGATAGGGGATGCTGTTGTTGTCTTGCTACTTCCTGCTGGCAAAGGTCAACATTGGGGGGGGCTGGATTAGGGGTCAGTCAGATAGCAGGGGTGTCCTCCTCATGCATCTGAACAAGGTCCTTGATGGTTGACAGGCACTTGTATATATGTGGAGGGAAAGAAAGAAACAGCTGATTAAAATTAGTATGAGTTAGTTTATGGATTCAGTCCTGAAAATATCTAAAGAGGAAAGGAGCAATGATTAGCACCAAGGTAATATGAAGCAGGGGACCAAGTAAGGGCAGAAGCTGGGGAGTTAATCCTGTAAAAATATCCCATTGAGGTGACTGCTGGTACTAGGAATTCTTAAGTGAAAGATAAAGTCTTTTAGGGATAAGAGCTCCCAAATACTTTTAACATTTTTGGCCTTTGGAACAGAGTACATTGGTAAAAGGCCCAAGGACAATTTGACTTTTAGCCAAGAAAGAAACTGGCTACTTCTCTTTGAAGTCTTTTACCCTAACTGCCTAGCCAATTTCTGCCTCCAATTCTTATCACACCACCTTTTGAAGAGGTTTACCCAAATTGCCAATAGGGAATCGCGACACAGACAGCTCTGGAACAGGTATGCATGGTAAGGCAATTGGGGTACCCCCTTCAGTGGGTCTATCTTGGAAGCACAGAGGAAATATTTCCTCTGTGTTGACCCTCCTCTTTGCAAACTGGACACTGGTTCAAGCCCATCTTCTGGGGTCTCCGTGGCCTCCTTGATCAAGAGGACAATGACCAGAAGAGGGGGAAATGTGGGACTCTGACACATCTAACTGCTTCTTTCTGCTTCTGTAATTTGCTTGGCTTAAAGATTTAACCCGTCATAACTCTAGGGGGTAATGGAGAGTCAGAATGCAAGAGTCAGAATATACTGACTCCATTTTGGCTAGCTGTTTCAGGCAAGCCTGGACAAGCCCAGGCATGTTGTAAATTTCCAGTTGCTACCCCCCCAACCCATAGGTTAAGCAAGCCTGGGCATGTAAAAGCCTTATAAGGTAAAAACAAAAACTTCTGGCCCTACAGATAACAGGCAGCATATTCCAGTGCCCTAAAGACAGCCCTGGCCAATAAGGATCTTCCCCATACTCAGGACATAGGGCCATCCAATCATTTTAAAGGATGCTGGCACACGGGGGCTTCTATGAAACTTCCCTATAAAAGCTTCTGCCTGCTAGTGTTTGGGGCCAGATGCCATCTTTGGCTTATGGAGTCCGTGCCCGGCTAGCCGCCAATTTGATTGCCTTATACTTTACATTTCTTTATAAAATTTTTATGCAGGTTTTTTTTGTGTCTGTGAGAATTATTCTTGACAGTCGAACCCTAACATTTTGGGGGCTCTTCCAGGATCGGGAATAGAGACCCCAGACTCACGGGAGTGCACCACCAGAGCTGGCCTTGGTAAGTTCTGCCTGCTTTTGCTCTCTCTCTCTCTCTCTCTCTCTCTCTCTCTCTCTCTCTCTCTCTTTCTGGTAGTCTGGACATCCTGGGGCTCAAGAGTCGGAGGAGAATGGGGGATGCCCTGACTCCTCCTCTGATAGGGAGTCATGCTCCAGCCTGATGTGGAATCCAGGCTGGACTGGCCCAGAGTCTCGGCCCAGCCCAATGTGGAATCCAGACAGGCCAGACACAAGATTTTGGTCGAGTCTGACATAGAATCCAGGCTGGCCAAATCTTTTTGGAAAAGGGACAGGGGCAGCCTTCTTGGCTGACTCCGCTTGCTGCAAGATTTTCATTTCCCCCTCTAGGGAGCCACCATCTCATACTGTCTTCATCCTCTGCTCGGAGCTCCACCTTGTCTATCGACTTTCCATCCTACTTCTCATTCTCATTCCTCTCCTATATTACTTTTTCTTGAAGCTTATCCCACGATGGGCCAGAAAGTCTCATCATCCCCTTGATCAGATCCCCTTGATCTAGTTGTTAGTCGTTTTCAGGATTACAAACAGGCAGCCTCAACCATGTCTGGACTCCATGTCAAGCCGACCCGTCTCCAGACCCTCTGCACCATCGAATGGCCCTCCTTTGGCATAGAATGGCCATCAGAAGGGTCTTTAAACTTGTCTCTTATTTACAGGGTCCAAGGAGTTGTCTTTGGGGAACCGGGGCACCTGACCAGATCCTTTCCATCCTAGGTTGACAATATCTGGTCACCCCCCACAATTGGCTGTGCCCCTTACTGCCAGTCCCCACCACCAGGGCCAAAAGGGTCAGCCACATTGCTTCCTCTGAGGAAAGCACAGGCCAGGAATCCACCAGGCCCAGAAGTCCTTCCCTCGGCACCAGAGGAGGAATTAATCCTACCCCCTTACATGGCCCCATCGGGAGCCCAGGATAGACCTAGGGAGCATAGGTCTTGGGCTTCTTCCTCCTCCAGCTCCTCCAGGTCTCCATCCCTGGCCCCCATGACCGAGCCCAGCCCCTTACACACCTGCTCATGGGGGGAGGGGAGGGTGGTCCGAGCTCTTCCTCTAAGAGAGATTGGGCCCCTGAGAGAGGACGGTATAGCCCCAGTAGTCTATTTCCATTTTTCTACTAGTGATCTGTATAATTGAAAATTGCAGACTCCCTCCTTTACAGAGAAACCCCAAGCACTAATTTCCCTCCTAGGAACAGTTCTTTTTTACCCATCAACCCACTTGGGATGATTGCCAACAGCTACTAAATATCCTCTTCACCATGGAGGAACAGAACTGCATCCTCCAGGAATGCAGGCACACAGTCCCTGGGAACAATGGGTGACCAACTGAAAATGAAGACTTGATTGCAGTTGCCTTTCCCCTCATGTGCCCCATGGATGGATGGGACTCTAATACTCCAGAAGGTAGTGAGTGCCTAAAGGTCTATCACCAGATTCTTATGGGGGGGGTGTTTCTGGGCGGCTGCTAAGCACCCTATAAATTGTCTAAAGTTAGTTAGGTAATGTAGGAAAGAGATGAGTCCCCCGGGTATACCTGGAGCACCTCCTTGAGGCTTTCAGGACCTACACTCCCATTAACCCTGAGGCTCCAGAAAACCAGATGGCTGTTAATATGGCTTTTGTGAATCAAGCAACCCCAGACATAAAATGAAAGCTTCAAAATTTAGAAGGCTTTGAGGGAAAGAAACTGTCTGAACTGATAGCTGTAACAAACAAAGTCTTTAACACTAGAGATACCCCTGAAGAAAGACAGGCTAAAGGATTGGCCAAAATTCTGCTAACTGAGAGAACAGCCAACCCCAGATGGAGCAATAAGCCACCCATGAAAGAAAACTCTCGTGCCACTCTGCAAATGCCGTGGGAGTGCTGTTCTCAATTGAAAAGAGATCAATGTGCGTATTGTAAGCAACTAGGGCACTGGGCTAGGGATTGCCCCCAAAGATTAGGAGCACAGTCTTCTTCCACCAAGCCCAAAATTCTCGAACTAACAGGCTTGGAGAACTGAAGGGGCCCAGGCTCTACGAACCTTCACCATGAGCCCTGGGTAACCCTGCAAGTGGAGGGATGAGCCATCAACTTCCAGGTTGATACCAGAGCCCAATACTCAGTTTTAAAGAAGCTATGGGAAAATTGACCAATGAACGAACTTGGGTGCAGGGGGCTACAGGAATCACCCAACACCCCTGGACAACTAAAAGAAAAGCAGATTTAGGCAAGAAGAAAGTTTTACATTCCTTCATGGTAGTCCCAGAATGCCCATACCCCCTATTGCGTATGCTGAATAAAATAAAGGCTAAGATCCATTTTACTGGGAAAGGCCCCCCTGATGTGACTGTACCAGACACAGCCTATGTCCTCTGCTTACAATTAGAAGAGGAATGGAGGGTGCATACCTCACCACCCCGACAGGGACCGATCACTGTCCTCAAAGACCTCCAGGCATCTATCCCTGGAGTCTGGGCTGAAACAAATCCCCCAGGAAGGGCCACCCAGCAGCCCCCAGTGATAGTTACCCTGAAGGCCAGCACCCAACCTGTGAGAGTAAAACAGTACCCAATGACTCCAGAAGCCAGAATAGGAATAACCAAGCACATAAACTGTCTTAGGGATTCCGGCATTCTGGTTCCATGCTGATCTCCATGGAACACCCCACTCCTGCCCATCAAAAAACCAGGGACTAATGACTTTCACCTGGTCCAGGATTTAAGGGAAGTCAAAAAAAGGGTAGAGGACATTCATCCTACTGTCCCCAACCCATATACTCTGCTGAGCTCACTCTCCCTGGAGAGAAAAGTCTATACCAATCTAGATCTTAAGGATGCCTTCTTTAGCTTAGCCTTGGCAAAGGAAAGCCAACCCATCTTTGCCTTTGAATGGTGGGACCTGGAACAGGGGTTCAACAGGTAGCTCACTTGGACACGGCTGCCATAGGGGTTCAAGAACTCCCCCATGACCTTTGATGAGGCCCTGCATCAGGACTTGCAAGAATATCGGACCTCACATCCAGCCTTCCACAATATGTAGATGACCTGCTGATTGCCACAAAGGATGCAGACACTTGCCTCCAAGCTACCAGAGAGTTACTTCTGACCCTGGACCAGTTGAGATACAAAGTCTCTGCTAAGAAGGCTCAGCTCTGCGTCCCTGAGGTAATGTACCTGGGATACATATTGAGAGATGGACAGAGATGGCTGTCACTGGCTAGAAAGCAAACCATCATGGGGATACCAACCCCCAAAACCTGCAGACAGTTACGGGAATTCTTGGGGTCAGCAGGCTTCTGCCAACTCTGGATACCTAGGTCTGCTGAGTTGGTGAAACCCTTGTATGAAGCCACTCAAGGGAATGAGTCCTCTTTCCACTGGACTGAAACTCAAGAGGAGGCCTTTTGAAATATTAAAAAGGTCTTATTACAGACTCCAGCTTTGGCCCTGCCAGACATCCACAAGCCATATCAACTCTTTGTAGATGAGAGGGCCAGAATAACAAAAGGAGTCCTGACCCAGCTACTTGGACCTTGGAGGAGGCCCGTGGCCTACCTGTCAAAAAAGCTTGACCCCATAGCCTTGGGATGGCCGGGATGCCTCAGAATCATCACAGCCACAGCTTTTTTGGTTAAGGATGCCGATAAGCTGACCTTAGGACAGCCCCTGATGGTCACCACCCCTCACTCGATTGAGGGTGTCCTTAAAAATCCTCCCATCAATAGATGACAAAATGCTCAGCTGATGCATTATCAGGCCTTTCTCTTTAACCCCCCCCACACACATCTAGTTCCTCTCTAGCACCACTCTCAATCCTGCCACCCTGCTGCCAGAACCAGATCTTGAGGTCTTGCACGATTGCCTGTAGGTACTCTGCAGCCTGCTTGGGACTCAGGAAGACCTGATGGACGTCCCATGGTCCCACCCAGACTTAATTCTGTTCACGGATGGTTGCAGCTTCACCAGAGAAGGAACCAGGTATGCGGGGGTGGCAGTAGTCATTCCATCACAAACAATATGGGCCTCCTCTCTGCCGGTCAGGACCTCTGCCCAAAAGGCTGAAATAATTGCCCTGACTCAGGCCCTGAAGCTGAGTAAAGACCAGACTGTTAATATTTTCACAGATAGCCATTAACGCTTTCACTACGGCTCATGTCCATGGGGCCGTATACAAGGAAAGGAGCCTCCTGATGGCAGAGGGAAAGACTATCAAAAACAAACAAGAAATCTTAGATCTCCTGGAGGCCATCTGGCTACCAAAGAGACTGGCTATCATCCATTGTCCAGGACACCAAAAAGGAGATTCTCTAGAGGCACGGAGAAATAGGAGAGTGGACCTCGTGGCTAGAGAAGCTGCCCTAACGGCCCCCATCGACTTCCTAGTTGACACCAGAGCACAATATTCAGTTTTAAAAGAGCCTATGGGAAAATTGACCAGTAAATGCACCTGAGCGCAAGGAGCCATGGGAATCGCTCAGCACCCTTGGACTACCAAAAGGGAAGTAGACTTAGGTAAGAAGACAGTTTCACACTCCTTTATGGTGGTCCCAGAGTGCCCATATCCCTTTTTGGGTAGATATTTGCTAAATAAAATGAAGGCTCAAATCCATTTCTCTGGGAGAGGACCTCCTAATGTGACTGTACCAGATGCAGCCTATATCCTATGCTTACAACTAGAAGAAGAATGGAGAGTACACACCCCACCCCTCAAAAGAGACCAACCACTATCCCCAAGGACCTCCAGGCAACAATCCCTGGAGTTTGGGCAGAAACTAATTCCCCAGGGAGACCATCCAACAGCCACCAATAATGGTGACTTTAAAAACTAATGCTCAGCCTGTAAAACAGTACCCAATGACTCTCGAAGCCAGGGCAGGAATTACCAAACATATAAACCACCTTAAGGAGTTTGGTATTCTGGTTCCATGTCAATCTCCATGGAACACCCCTCTGTTACCTGTCAAGAAACTGGGGACTAACAATTTCCACCCAGTGCAGGATTTGGGAGAAGTTAACAAGAGGGTAGAGGATATCCACCCTACAGTCCCCAATCCATATACCCTGCTGAGCTCACTCTCTCCAGGGAGAAGGGTCTATACTGTTCTAGATCTCAAGGAGGCCTTCTTTAGCCTGACCTTGGCAAAGGAAAGTCAACCCATCTTTGCCTTTGAGTGGCGAGACCCAAACCAGGGCTTTAATGGGCAACTCACTTGGATGCAACCGCGACAAGGGTTCAAGAACTCCCCCATGATCTTTGATGAGGCTCTACACCAGGACTTTCAGGAGTATCAGGCCTCACACCCAGGGGTAAGCCTCCTACAGTACGTAGATGACCTGTTAATTGTCACTGAGGATGAGGGCACTTGTCTTCAGGCCACCAGAGATTTGCTCCTGACCTTGGACCGATTGGGGTATAAGGTCTCCGCCAAGAAGGCTCAGCTCTGTGTCACACAGGTAATGTACTTGGGTTACATATTAAGGGATGGGCAGAGATGGCTGTCACCAGCCAAAAAGCAAGCCATTATGAGAATTCCATGCCCGAGATCCCACAGGCAGTTGCGAGAGTTCTTGGGATCGGCAGGCTTCTGTCAGCTTTGAATACCTGGGTTCACCGAACTGGCAAAACCCTTGCATGAAGCCACTCGAGGAAATGAGTCATCCTTCCTATGGACTGAGACTCAGGAGAGGGCCTTTCAAGAAATTAAGAAGGCTTTATTGCAGGCTCCGGTCTTGGCTCTGCCAGATATCCATAAGCCCTATCAACTCTTTGTTGACAAACGAGTGGGAATAGTGAAGGAAGTCCTGACCCAAATGCTCGGGCCTTGGGAGAGACCTGTGGCTTACTTGTCAAAAAAGCTTGATCCTGTGGTCTTGGGAAGGCCGGGCTGCCTCAGAATTATCGCAGCCAAGGCCTTATTGGTTAAAGATACAGATAAGCTCATTCTGGGACAGCCCCTTATGGTCACCACCCCTCACTCGATTGAGGGGGCTCCTTAAAAATCCCCCTGACCAATGGATGACAAATGCTCAGTTGACGCATTATCAGGCCTTGCTCCTTAATCCCCCTCGCATCCAGTTCCTCTCCAGCACCACTCTCAATCCTGCCACTTTGCTGCAGAACTGGATCTTGAGGTCCTGCACAACTGCCTGGAGGTACTCTGTCCCAGCTTACATGAGTCTCTGGAAGACCGGACGAATGTTCCATGGCCCCACCTGGACTTAATTCTGTTCACGGATGGAAGTAGCTTCATTAAGGAAGGAACCAGATACGTGGGGGTGGCAGTCTTCAGTCCATCACGGACAGTATGGGCCTCCTCCCTACTAGTTGAGACCTCTGCCCAGAGGGCTGAAATAATTGCCCTGACTCAGGCCTTAAAGTTAAACAAAGACAAGAATGTTAACATTTTCACTGATAGCCATTACGCTTTTGCTATGGCTCATGTCCACAGGGCTATAAATATGGAGATGGGGCTCCTGACAGCAGAAAGAAAGACTATCAAAAATAAACAAGAGATCTGAAAACTCCTGAAAGCCATATGGTTACCAAAGAGATTGGTCATCACCATTTTCCAGGGCACCAAAAAGGGGATTCACTGGAGGCACAGGGAAACAGGAGAGCAGACCTAGCAGCCAGAGAAGCAGCCGTAACAGCCTAGAACCTACTGGTTATTCTGCCTGAACCCCTCTTGCTAGAAGAGCCCTCCTACTCAGCTCAGGAATACCAAGATCAAGAATGGATGGAGATATACCTCTGATGGGAGGCTCATTCTGCTGCATAAGCTGGCAGAGGACTTAACATATAAACTTCACAAAGGGACTCACCTAGGAAAGAGAAAGTTACGGGAACTCCTGACTCCATACCACATTTTCAATCTAATCAAAATGATTGAGAGCTGTCTTTCCAGATGTTACTCCTGCCAGGTTACTAATCCAAGAGGAAAAGTCATGCCTCCAGCCAGAAGGGAGGGGGCACTGCACCTGGGGTCCATTGGGAGGTGGACTTCACTGAGGTAAAACCTGGCAGGTATAGCTATAAATATCTCCTAGTTTTTGTAGAGACATTTTCAGGATGGGTCGAAGTGTTTCCCACAAAGGGGAAACTCCCTCAATGGTGATTAAAAAGATCATCGATGAATTAATACCAAGGTATGGACTCCCCTCTATGATAGGGTCAGACAATGGATCAGCCTTCATCTCTAAGGTAACTCAAGAGTTAATTAAAACACTGGGGACTAATTGGAAGCTACATTGCACATACCACCCCCAGAGCTTAAGTAGAGAGAATGAATTGGACCCTTAAAGAGACCTTGACCAAATTAACCCTAGAAACTGGTGATGACTGGACAGGCCTCCTACCTTTTGCCCTATACAGGGTCAGAAATACCCCATATACTCAAGGCCTTACACCTTGTGAAATCATGTATGGCTGACCACCCCCTTTGTTTCCCAAGCTCCCTTCAGATGTGCTAATTCACTTGTCTGAATCCCAATTTCTTAAGTTCCTACAGGCCTTACAGATTGCACAAGACAACGTTTTCCCCTTACTGAGGCACATCTATGAACTGCCACCAGCCCAACCGCATGGATTCAAGTCAGGAGACCTTGTTTGGGTGAGATGTGGCACCATAAGGAGCCCTTTGGACCTTGATGGAAGGGGCCACACATCGTGATCCTCACCACCCCTACTGTGGTTAAGGTGTCTGGTGTCTGGACCTGGTTACATCACTCACATTTAAAGCCTGTATCAGAAGATTGGTCAGACCAAGTCAACAAGAGATGGAAGGTCACACAGGTAAAAGACAATCCTCTCAAGCTAAAAATCTCTGCCACACCATAACCCCTGTTGCTTTTTTATTTCTTTTTATAGAGCCTTCCCTAGCTAACTCCCCTCATGGACTCCAAATCCTCACCTGGGTAGTTATTAGCACATCCACTGAAAAGAGAGTGAACATCTCATCCCACCTGGGACCTCCAGGCGCTGGGTTCACCAAGATTACATTCGACCTCTGTGACCTGCTTGAAGGAGCTTGGGAATCGTACACCCAGTCAGGCACTGTGAATTATGCTTGCCCCTCAGCCAAAAGAGAATGAAGGAGCACCACTTCTATGTTTGCCCGGGCAACAATGGTGACTGAAGAAGTAGTTGTGGGGGGCCAGGGGACTATTTCTGTGCTTCATGGAGCTGTGTGTCTACTGGATATATTAATTGGGCTGCCCCTGTCACTACTGACTTGATCCAGGTAGCTGCGGTCCCAGGCCTAACCCCTTGGCGAAACCCCAGATCAAGGCAATTCAAGGGACCCTGTTCCTCCTTTAGATGCAACCCTATCTCCTTGAGCTTCACCCCAAAAGGAAAGGTGTTGTGGGTTCTCCTCAGGCCAGCTGTGAAGACCCTGACCTGGATCAGGTCCCCTGCTGATTAGGGGGGAGCAAGAGGCGCAGAGTCAACACACAGACACCGGGAGTCAGGTAGAAGCATACACTAGGTGAGGTTCTGCAGGCTTGTTTAATGCAGGAGGAGGCAGGCCTTATATTTCCCTTTTCTCTGTCCCCAAGTCCCTTTAGTCAGTGTATCATTTTCTGATTGGTCTGCACCACACAGTCTGTCAGCAGTCACTGGACTCATGAGCAGGGTACGGACACATGGGCTCCTTTTAGCAGGCTATTTGCAAACCAAGAAGTGAAATGAATTCTCGCTGAATCCCAGGGCTCTGGGTCCGCGCCATCTTTGGAGGCCTCCTGCTACATTTCCACCCTTTTTCTTTAAAAATGACTGTCCAGCGAGAGCCTGTAGGCAGCTCTGCCTCGGGATGACCCCAGGATCATGGACTGTTCCTGTCTTAGGTTGTCTTATTTGGGCATGAACCTTACCTGTCATCAGAGCATGAGTGTACACGTCCATGTCCTGGCTTAGGTTGATTCAGCCCAACAGGAGCTTACCCCTCATTGACTACCAGCCCTCCAAGGTGTATCATCCTGGGGGATCAGTCGAGGTGGGGAATTATCTGTAGGAGGCCTCGTACATTTGTGCAAGCCAAGTCTGTCGGGCTGCATAGGGCGGGTTGAAATCATCTTTGTGTATTGCTCTGAGGGCCTGATACACTGAGTGATTGAATTTTTTATGACTGCAGGAATGAAGAACAAGGCATTTAAGAAGTAGACAGTGCTTTTAGATTAGACCAGATTTTCTCTAAGAACCCTGAATTGATGTCCAGCATGGGGGCGCAGGTATAATTTAGAGCAATAATTTGATTAGTTAGTAATATAGAGTAATTAAGAAACTTTTGATTCCAGTGGCTGTGAATATAGTGTGCAAGTTGTAGGCATGTTTCAGTAATATTCTGTACTTTATAGGGGGTGAGACAAAGTGTCCCAAAGTGAGGGTCACAAGCTAGCAGAGCCATGTCTTTGGTAATTGCCAGCTCTTCACTTAAGAGATCAATTTGTTGTAACACATTAATTGCCTGGTGAAGATGCTGATTGATAAGGGACTGAGTGTGAAAGGTAGAGGAGGTTTTGGACATGGCCTCGTTGAGTGTCTCCACAGTAGTGGAGGATTGGGTGATAGCCACTGCAGCAGTGGCGGCTGACCCTTAATGCAAGGATGATGGCTGAGATGAGAGCGACAGTGACACCAAAATCCCATTTTAAGCAGGGGGCTTGTGACAAGGCTGTCCACTGTATAAGGGTGACAGCATGGAAGTAGTTTGCATTGGTGACTGGAACCCAAAGGGCCATGGGTTCACACATAAAACTATGTGAGCTGGATGGTTCCAGCAGGCCACCAGTACACAGGTGGTGTTGGTATCAGAGCAATTGAGTTGTCCCTGAGGGTTGGAGGTAACATTGGTTAGCAATAAGGCAAACGGGGGCTGCACGCAAATGGGGGTAGGGGGCCAGGATGTCGTGTGATCAATGGATGTAAGGATTTTGTTTTTGGCACAAGTAGAGGGATTGGTGTTAGTGTAAGTGCCGTTGGAAAGCTGAAGGGCCTGCTTTGCCAGTAACAGCCTCTTGTATGGACCACACCCCTCCTACCAGAAGAACCCCCCTACTCAGCTCAGGATGACCAGGATTTAGCTTCTCTACAAAACACCAAAACCAAAAAAGGATGGAGATACACCCTTGATGGGAAGCTTATTTAGGCTCATTCAGCTGCATAAGCTGGCAGAGGACTTAATATATAAACTTCACAAAGGGACTCACCTAAAAAAGAGAAAGTTACAAGAACTCCTGACTCCATACCACATCTTCGATCTAACCAAAATGATTGAGAGCTGTCTTTCCAGATGTTGCTCCTGCCAGGTTACTAATCCAAGAGAAAGTCATGCCCCCAGCCAGAAGGGAGAGGGGCACTGTGCCTGGCATCCATTGGGAGGTGTACTTCACTGAGGTAAAACCTGGCAGGTATGGCTATAAATATCTCCTGGTTTTTGTAGATACATTTTCAGGATGGGTCGAAGCCTTCCCCACCAAGAGGGAAACCGCCTCAATGGTAATCAAAAAGATCGATGAACTGATACCAAGCTATGGACTCCCCTCTGTGATTGGGTCAGAAAATGGACCAGCCTTCATCTCTAAGGTAACTCAAGGGTTAGTTAAAACATTGAAGACCGATTGGAAGCTACATTGTGTGCATCACCCCCAGAGTTCAGGACAAGTAGAAAGGATGAATTGGACTCTTAAGGAGACCTTAACCAAATTAACACTAGAAACCGGCAATGACTGGATAGGCCTCCTGCCTTTTGCCCTATATAGAGTCAGAAATACCCCCTATAATCAAGGCCTAACACCTTATGAAATCATGTATGGCCAACTACCCCCTTTACCTCCTAAACTGCCCTCACATGTGTTGATTGATTTGTCTAAATCTCAGTTTCTTAAGTCCATCCAGGCACTGCAGACAACCCAGGATAATATCTTCTCTTTGCTGACACACGTGTATGAGTTGCCCCCGATCCAACCTCATGAGTTGGGGGTCAAATGACACCATCTGGGTCAAATGACACCACAAGGAGACTCTTGACCACCAGTGGAAAGGACTCCATACCATGATCCTGACTACACTGACAGCAGTGAAGGTAGGCAGCATCAAGACCTGGGTTCATCATAGTCATCTAAAACCAGTGCTGGATGGATGCCCTGATGACCCAGACAAGAGATGGGGAGTGATTTGTGCACCAGACAATCCTCTCAAGTTGAGGCTCACAGCGGGCCCCTGAGTCTTCTCTTTCTTCTTTCTCTCTCCTTCTTCTTCCCCACATGTCTCCTAGAATGATCCAGCTCTCCCCACAATGTTCAGAACCTGACATGGATCCTCAGCAGTACTGCTACCGGGAAGACAGTGGCTTCTAAGTCTAGCCTAGCACTGATCAGGACCTGGTATCCAGATCTTGACTTTGACCTATGTGATTTACTTGGACAGGACTGGGATATGGCCACATATGGATGTGCTCACTCCACACCCCACAGCGCTCTCTGAAAACAGTGGTTCTACGTATGGCCAGGAAACAATGCTAAGGACAAATGTGTGTAGGGGGTTGCTATTTCTGTGCCTCTTGGGACTGTGTTTCTATCGGTAGTATTAATTGGAATCCACCAGTTAAAGATGACCTAATCCAAGTAAATAGGGCCCCAGGGTCTGATTACCCCAGACTCATAAGCTCCCCGGGACTATCCCAACTCCTAGGCATCAGATTTGCTAATACCAGACATTTAATGAGGGGACCATGCTTAAATTCCAGATGCAATCCTATAGTTGTAAAATTTACTCCTCTAGGGAGAGAGGTCAGTCGACAGACATTATGGTTAAATGGGATTACATGGGGGATGAGGTTACATGTCAACCAACAGGATCCCGGAACCTTGTTTTCTATCTGATTACACATTGGGCCAGACACGGGGACCCCAAATGGCCCCTCATCCCCAAATGAATCTTTAGGCATCCCCCCATTGGCCCCCAGGAGTACATCTACTACCCAGACTCCCACTTCCAGAGCCCCTATTACCCCCCCAATTGGGTGAGAGGGACCCCTGACCATCCTAGATGCTGTTTTTACCATCTTAAATCTCACTGACTCTAAACTAACCCAGAGTTTCTGGTTCTGCCTAGACCCTAGATCCCCTTACTATGATGGTATAGCTGTTCTGGGCACTTACTCCTCCACCCTGATGTGAGTCATTGTAGGACAGGCCCTCCTATGGGAATAAAGGGCCTCACTCTCACCCTAGTCTATGGGCAAGGCTTATGTGTTACTTCAGAAGGGGGAAAGATCCCCCCCCAACATCTCTGTAGCTCCAATTCTAGCCTCATACTAAATAGTTCCCACCCATACATTGTTCACCCTACTAACACCTGGTGGGCTTGTACTTCAGGGATTACCACCTGTCTTCACTCCTCAGTGCTGGATCAAACGGAGGACTTCTGTGCTAGTACAACTGGTCCCCCACCTTTTTTACAGATCAAATTTAGAATTAGAAGTTCAGGTCACTGGATGGGCCTAGCCATGCAGAGAAATTGCCACAGGAGTTATAGTTCTCTCCACCTTTTTAGGAGTAGGAGTCTCTGCCACAGTAGGTACCCGAGCCTCGGCTCTGATTTTACAAGACCGTAATTATCAGGCCCTCCGAACAGCAATAGATACAGACCTCTGCAGTTTAGAAAGCTCAATTAAACATTTAGAGGAGTCTGTATCCTCTTTGGTTGAGGTTGCCTTACAAAACAGGAGGGGTCTGGATCTCCTACTAGAAAAAGGGGTTTATATGCTGCTTTGGGTGAACAATGTTGCTTTTATGTTAACCGCTCGGGTGTAATCAGGCAGTCTCTAGCCAAGGTCCGCAAATGCCTAAAAGAACGGGAAGATGCTAGGCTCCTGCCGGTGCCAGCCAGCCAAGATGGACAGTACCTGAAAGGGGGAGTGAGGATTGAAAGAAAAAACAAGAGACAGAGAAAAAGATACTTGGGAGGACTGTCAGTAGAGACTGCAGCCCTGGTTTATTTTAGCTCCGCCTTTTTATACAGAAGAACATCAGAGATCTTAACTCAATTAATTTCAACAGCTGTTTTTCCCACCTGTATCTGAGGGTCAAGGAGCTGTCAAATACTTGTTGTGAGCTCCACCATATAAACACATTCCTCCTGACTTGGCAGATTAGGTACTGGTGTGCAAAACTCAGTAAATAAGCCTGCCAGAGCTCAATGTACGTAATGGATTAATAGCTCCCAACAGGCTCCAATAACAAAACTGATATGATTCCTTATTCACAGGGTCCCCATGGCTAACTACACTTATTACAGCACTGGTGGGGCCTCTGATAACACTCTTGATTGCCCTTACATGTGGGCCATGTCTGATAAACACCCACCTCAGGTTTATACGGACTCGATTACAGACCATCCAATTGATGGTCCTCCGCACTCAGTACAGTCCTGTGGCCCAGGAAGGTCCTTTACCCCAGATGACTGCTTGCTAACCGCATAACATCTAGCTTCTGTACAATCACTTGCTTGCTATGGCTTAAAGATTAAATGTGCTGTCTAACTGCTTCTTTCTGCTTCTGTAATTTCCTTAGCTTAAAGATTTAATCCTTGCCATAACTCTAGGGGGTGATGAGGAGTCCAGAATGCAAGAGTCAGAATGCACTGACTCTATTTTGGCTAGCTGTTTCAGGCAAGCCTGGACAAGCCCAGGCATGTTGTAAATTTTCAGTTGCTACCCCCCCCCAAGTGATAGGTTAATCAAGCCCGGGCATGTAAAAGCCTTATAAGGTAAAAACAAACACTTCTGGCCCTACGGGTAACAGTCAGCACATTCCAGTGCCCTGAAGACAGCCCCGGCCAATAAGGATTTTCCCCGTACTCAGGACATAGGGCCATCCAATCATTTTAAAGGATGCTTGGTGCGCATGGGCTTCTATGAAACTTCCCTATAAAAGCTTCTGCCTGCTAGTGTTCAGGACCAGACACCAGCTTTTGTTGTGGAGTCTGTGCCCAGCTAGCTGCCAGTTTGATTGCCTTATACTTTAAATTTCTGAATAAAATTTTTATGTTTTTTTTGTGTGTGTGTCTGTGGGAATTATTCCCAACTCTCGAACCCTAACAAAAATTATTCAGGCCAGGGTCTCCCGAATTACTCACAGGTGAACAAGAGTGAGAGTACACATAAAGGAGAGTTTGTTTTATCTAATTTTTGCTGAGCTAGTCTCTGCTAAGCATAGTGATAAACTGTGGGAGCATTCTGGCTAAATGGACCAGTCATATAAGAACACGGAGAGATCTTCCTGCCTCAGTCTCTAGGAGTTGGGATTACAAGTGTGTGTAATGCCTGGCAAGGTTAATTCATCTATTTGTGTGTGTGTGTGTGTGTGTGTGTGTACATGTGCCAAGTACATGTGGAGGTCAGGGGAAGGCTAGTTTTCACCTTCCACCTTTAAAACATTTTTTAAAATTTATTTTTATTTTACGTGTATGAGTGTACTGCCTGCATGTGTGTAAATGCACCTGTGTCATGCAATGCCTATGCAGGACAGAAAGTGTAGGATCCCCTGGAACTGGGGTTATGGACAGTTGTTAGCTGCCATATGTATGCTGGGATTCGAACAGCCATCTGACTGCAAGAACAGTCAGTGCTCTTAACCACTGACCCATTACTCCAGTCCCCCACCTTCTTTTCAAAAATATATATTTTAGCTGGCTGTGGTGGTGAAGAGCCAGAATGCCCTGATCCATTTTGGCTAGCTTCTTTAGACAAGCCCAGACAAGCTCAGGCATATTGTACATGTAAAAGCCTTATAAGGTATGAACAAAAACTTCTGACTCTAAAAGATATTAGCACATTCCAATGCCCTAAAGACAGCCCCTACTAATCAAGACTTTCCCCATACACAGGATATGGGTGTAGAACCCTGAGACCCTCTTCATTCACCTGCTACCCCCCAATCCCTCCAGACCCCCACTAATTGCTCTTTTAGCTTCTGTAAAATGCTTGGCTGCTGCTTTAGATATGCCTAGACATACCCTGGCATGCCCTGACCCCCGCCTGCTATTCCCCACCCCCCTTCCAGGAAACTATAGATTAAGCAAGCCTGAGCATAAAAACTGCCCTATAAGGTAAAAATGGAGACTCCTGGCCCCACAGGTAACAGTCAGCACATTCCACAGCCCTGAGAATAGCACCTACCAATAAGAAACTTCCAGGGCTGCATCTTATACATCCAATCAAGTTAAAATTATGTTGGCATGCGCAGGCTCCTTGAACCAACCAAAATATATCTTCAGTATCTCCCCCCACCCCCGCCGCCTTTTGTCTAAAACCTATAAAAGGCTCCACTCTCCCTTACTCTGGGCTCTCAGCACGGATCCATTGAGTTGGTGAGGTCTGAGAGCCCGAGCTTAAGCCCGAATAAACCATAAACCTTTGCTTTTGCATTTTGGTGTGTTGGGTCCTCGGTGGTCTTTTTAGGGTCCAGTGGATGAGGTACAACATTTGGGGGCTAGTCCGGGATCCCCCCCAGAGACCTCTGAGAGGAGCCGACCCCAAAAGGTTTGTGATCAACCAGCCGGGTAAGTTTTTGTAAAACTGTGTTTGTCCACCTGTCTTTTCTATACTTTCCCTTTGGTCGTGGCCATCTAATCTCAGTTTTTTTGTCACTGGAACACTAGCAAGGTGACCTGGAGGATTCAGGAGACATCCCCATCCTCGTCGGGGTGGGTGTTCCCCACTGGACACCCCACCAGGACACTAGTCCATCTGAAACCTCAGAGGACCTCACAACCCTGTTGGGATATGCGCGTCCTATCTGTACGGTCTTTGGCACAATCGAGCCAGGGAATCCACACGGCCGAGAGTCCAGACCATCTGAAAGCTGCGGTAGTTTAATTTGGGCCCTCTGTCTGTCTGTGTCGTTCTTGTGTCTTGTGATCTTCGTTCTAATTTCTTTGTTGACAAAACGGATGGGACTGAGAAGTACTATGGGCAACACCCCATCTTCCCTTCTAGATCTTACACTAGTCCACTGGGGGGACATTAAGACGATTGCCCATAACAATAGTGTAGATGTAAAGAAAAA
>NW_008339532.1:434229-437547 GCF_000622305.1 Nannospalax galili
AGGCATCACAAGTGCAGGCCCCACCTCCTAACCCTGAGGAGCCACCATCGCTTCCACAGGGACCTATGCAGGCCACACGGAGCTGGAGGGGGGCGGCCCCCCAGCCTGACACCATTGTCTTCCCCCTCCAGCCGGCAGGGCCCCCAGACAGAGAGGGCAATCAGCCCTTTCATTACTAGCCCTTCACCACCAGTGATCTTTACAATTGGCGCTCACAGAATGCGCCTTTCTCTGAAAACCCCAGGGACTTGATTAACTTATTGGAAACTGTTCTCTTCACTCACCAGCCCACCTGGGATGATTGCCACCAGCTCCTGAGTGTCCTGTTCACTACTGAGGAGTGAAACAGGATCCTGGAGGCAGCCCGGAAATTGGTTCCGGGCCCCACCGGGGACCGTACCACAGACCCAGGCATCATTAATGCCAGCTTTCCCCCTAGCCATCCCAACTGGGACTACAACATGGCAGAAGGTAAGGAGAGGCTCCTGGTCTACCGCCAGACTCGTGTTAGCGGGTCTCAAAATGGCGGCTTGAAAACCCGCCAATATGTCTAAGGTCTATGATGTCAGACAGGGGCCCGAAGAGAGCCAAGCCTCATACTTAGAGAGGTTACAAGATGCCTTCTGGCGGTTCACTCCATTTGACCCAGAAGCGGAGGAATCAGCTAAAACTGTGACGTTTGCTTTCGTTAACCAGGCAGCCCCTGACATCAAGAGAAAGTTACAGTCTTTAGATAGACTAGGAGAAAAGAACCTTAGGGACTTAATAGCAGTGGCGGAAAAGGTTCATAATAGAAGGGAGACAGCAGAACAAAGAGAGGAAAGAAAAGAAAAAGGCAGGAAGCAAGCCTGACCAGGGTCCTGGAGAGACAACAGGCCTGCCACAAGAAGGACCTCAGAGAGATATTATTGGCAACCAACCCCCCAGTATGGAAGGAGCTCATCAGTGGGATCCAGACCACGAAATAAGGTAGGGAAAAACCAGTGTGTGTACTGCAAGGAGGAAGGGCACTGGGTGAAGGACTGCCCCAAGAAGAATAACCGATCAGCTAAGGTATTAATGTAATAAGCCTGTTACAATATGTAGATGATTTATTGATCGCGGCACCAGACCAGAAGTCCTGCCTGGAGGGGACAGAGGACTTACTCCACATACTTGGGGACTTGGGATACCGGGCCTCAGCAAAAAAAGCTCAGATATGTCTGCAAGAAGTGACTTACCTAGGGTACATCCTCAAGGAGGGGCAGTGGTGGTTGACTAAGGCCCACAAAGAGACTGTGCTAAAGATGCCCGCACTGACCTCCAGAAAGCAGGTGAGGGAATTCCTGGGCACCGCGGGGTTCTGCCGCCTCTGGATTTTAGGGTTTGCGGAAATTGCAAAGCCCCTATATGAGGCTACCAAAGAAGGACAGGACTTCAACTGGACACAGGAAAGACAAGAGACCTTTGAAACCCTAAAACGCAAACTCTTAGAGGCCCCTGCCTTAGGACTACCAGACATAAGCAAATCTTTTTGTCTATATGTGGATGAACATAGAGGTATTGCAAAAGGAGTCCTCACCCAGAGAGTAGGTCCCTGGAAGAGACCTATTGCATACCTATCAAAGAAATTAGACCCCGTAGGAGCTGGATGGCCCCCTTGCCTGTTAATTATAGCAGCAGTGGCCCTGCTGGTTAAGGATGCTAACAAAACAAGTTAACCCTGGGACAGGACCTGCTTGTGGCAGCCCCTCATGCCCTCGAAGGGGTGCTCAAGCAACCTCCCGATCGATGGTTGAGCAAGGCCCGATTAACTCATTATCAGACTCTGCTCCTAAATCCGCCCAGGATCACCTTCCAGGTACCAACGGCCCTGAACCCAGCCACGCTGTTGCCAGATCCCAATCTCGGGGACCCACTCCACGACTGTACTGAAATTCTGGCACAGGTGCATTTCATCAGACCTGACCTGAAGGATGTTCCCTTGCCTGACGCCCTGGTACATGGATAGACACAGCTTCAACAGAAATAGTAAAAGGCATGTTGGGGGAGTGGTCACAACCACCTCGAGAGTCATTTGGGGTGAGCCACTGCCAATAGGTACATCGGCCCAAAAAGCTGAGATGATCGCGCTTACCAAAGCCCTAAAGATGGGTAAAGGAAAGAGACTCAACGTCTACATAGATAGCATTTACCACTGCCAATATCCATGGGGCCATCTATCAAGAGAGGGGCCTCCTTACTGCAGAGGGAAAGACTATTAAAAATAAACAAGAGATCTTAGACCTCCTGCAAGCCCTCTGGGGCCCAACAAAACTAGCCATAATCCATTGCTGGGGTCACCAAAAAGGAAACAACCCCACCCAGAAGGGAAATAATCTGGCTGACAGGACAGCTAAAGAAATAGCCCTGACCTCCACGATCCTGCCCATTCTTGTTGATCCTGGAGCAAGGGAACTGCCTAAAACTCCCCACTATAGCCCCAAGGACTTAGCCTGGATACAAACTCTCCCTATGACTCAATGCCTAGAGGGCTGGTGGAGGACAATGGAAGGGAAAGTTATCCTACCTCAGAATTTAGGCGTAAGATTGCTCAAGAAAATACATCAAGCATCACACATGGGCACCCAAAGGATGCAAGACTTACTAAGAAGGGCCAAAGTTAAAATTCAGGAAGGAAATCAAGCCATTGAAAAAATTGTTAGGCATTGTCATGCCTGCCAATTAACCAACTCAGCTCCATCCCATTCTAATCCAGGATCCCGGAGCAGAGGGACACGACCGGGTATAAATTGGGAGACTGATTTCACTGAGATCAAACGGAAAATTTGGATATAAATATATTTACTAATATTCATAGACACCTTCTCTGGAAGGACTGAAGCCTACCCAACCAGGCATGAGACTGCTCACATGGTGGCCAAGAAGCTAATCAAAGAAATCCTACCCAGGTATGGTTTCCCAAAAACAATTGGATCAGATAATGGGCCGGCTTTTGTCTCTCAGGTAAGCAAGGGAATAGCCACTGCACTGGGGGCCAATTGGAAATTACATTGTGCTTATAGACCCCAGAGTTCAGGACAGGTAGAAAGAATGAATAGAACTCTAAAAGAGACCTTAACCAAATTAGCTTTAGAGACTGGCACAGACTGGGTGGCTCTTCTCCCCTTTGCCCTTTTTAGAGTGAGAAATACTCTGTACCAACTAGGTTTGACCCCCTTTGAAATTATGTATGGAGTCTCAACCCCCATGATTCCCAGCCTCTAAACTGACCTGGTATCGGCCTTAGATGACCAAGATCTGCTGGACTCTCTACAAAGGCTGCAACAGGCCCATCAA
>NW_008339532.1:438806-486837 GCF_000622305.1 Nannospalax galili
TCAAATGTTTCTCTTACCCTATCTCAGGTAACTGGCATTGGGACCTGTGTTGGCCAGGTCCCACTGACCTATACTAACCTCTGCAACACCACCCTCCCCTTAATGTCACAGGGAGGGGGCAGTTCCTCCTGCCTCACAATGACACCTGGTGGGCCTGCACCACGGGACTAACAGCCTGTGTAAATTGGGAAGTCCTGCAGAGAACATCTGGTTTCTGTGTTATTATCAGACTCCTGCCTAGAATCACCTACCACACTCATGAAGATTTCTTAACCCTCTGTACTAGTCTAAAAGGCCCAAGAACTACCAGCCTCACTAGACTTAGAAGGGAGCCAATAACTGCAGTAACTTTAAGTCTCCTCATTGGAACAGGGACTGCTGCTGGGATAGGGACAGGAGCCACAGCCTTGGCAAGACAAGATCAGCATTATTCCCAGCTCAGAGCCAGCTTAGATTCAGATCTCCGACGAGTCGAGGAGTCAATTATTCACCTACAAGACTCCCTGAGTTCGCTGGCTGAGCTAGCCCTGCAAAATCATAGGGGATTGGACCTCCTGTTCTTACAGCAGGGTGGTCTATGTGCTGCCCTAAGAGAAGAATGCTGTTTTTATAGGGACCACTCAGGATTAATAAAGGATAACATGGCCAAAATAAGAGAAGGATTGGAACAGAGGAGACTAGAACGAGAGGCCAGACAGGGATGGTTTGAGCCCTGGTTCAACCAATCTCCCTGGTTGACAACCTTCATTTCCACCCTCTTAGGTCCCCTTATAGTTTTATTTTTAATACTCACCTTTGGGCTATGCATCCTCAATAGATTAGTACAGTTCATGAAGGACAGGTTAGGCACCATCCAACTTATGGTTCAGAAGCAACAAGTCTATATGCCCCTTAGCACAATCTCCCCAGATACCTGTGAGCTGGCTGACCAGAACCCATGATTGGGTTCCCCAGTTACAAGACAAGGGGGGAATGTAGAACCCTGAGACCCTCTTCATTCACCCCCACTAATTGCTCTTTTAGCTTCTGTAAAATACTTGGCTGCTGCTTTAGACACGCCTAGACATGCCCTGGCATGCCCTGACCCCCACCTGCTATCCCACCCCCTTTCCAGGAAACTATAGATTAAGCAAGCCCGGGCATGAAAACTGCCCTGTAAGGTAAAAATGGAGACTCCTGGCCCCACAGATAACAGCACATTCCACAGCCCTAGAATAACACCTACCAATAAGAAACTTCCAAGGCTGCATCTTATACATCCAATCATTTTAAAATTATATTGGCGCACACGGGCTCCTTGAAGTAACCAAAATGTATCTTTAGTATCCCCCACCTCTCTTTGTCTAAAAACCTATAAAAGGCTCCACTCTCCCTTACTCTGGGCTCTCAGCACAGATCCGTTGAGTTGGTGAAGTCTGAGAGCCTGAGCTTAAGCCCGAATAAACCATAAACCTTTGCTTTTACATTTTGGTGTGTTGGGTCCTCGGTGGTCTTTTTGGGGTCAAATGGATGAGGTACAACGTTAGCTCAAGATGGCCCTGCATCTGACTGCCTTGCTGAATCTGGGAAAACACTTCCCTTGATAGCCCTGCTCTGAGCAAGATGCCCTGGAGGCAGTATTTGTTCCTGCACTCTCCTTTCAAATTAATTTGCATTTTTTAAAATTTTTATTATTTTATGTGTATGTGTGTATTGCCTGCATCTTGGTAAGTGCACCCATGTCGTGCAATGCACAGGGAGGACAGAAGAGGCTGTTGGATCCCCTCAAACTGGAGTTATGGACAGTTGTTAACTGCCATCTGGGTGCTGGGATTCGAACCTGGGTCTTCTGCAAGAACAGTCAGTGTACTTAACTGCTGAGCCATCTCTCCAGCCCTTTTTTTTTTTCTTTTTGAAGTAGGGTCTCCCTGTAGCCCCAGCTGTCCTGGAACTCACTATGTAGACCAGGATGGCCTTGAACTCACAGAGATCTGCCTGCCTCTGCCTCCCAAGGCTGGGACTACAGGCATGTGCCACCACGCCCAGCTTGCATTGTTTTTTAAGAGGGAACCTTCCATGCCAAAGTGCAGGGTTGGAATTTCTTTTTAGTTATGCTAATCTCAACAATTATAGCTGCTATATCTGAACCCACCTTGTGCACCACATTACCCCACACGCCATTCTTTGCCAAACTACATTTTTCACATATTTCTCTTCCATTTTTGGCTTTAAAGTCTCATTTCAAACTTTACTAAAATCAGTGAGCAATTACCATGCCACAGCCTGAATGTTATACTGTCTTGAAATTTCTTCTGCCAACTGGTAGAATTAGTCTACCCAGTGCTTTTACATAGAGTCCCACTCAAACTTTTTAGGGCACTGGCAGAATATAGGCAGATTCTTTGTCAAAATATAACATTAAAGACCTCTCACTCAATCCCAATTGAGTTCTTGTTCCCCTTTGAAACTTTATGATCTTCCACTGACATTCTGGTCTTCCAAACTCCCACCAGAATAGCTCATTAAGGGGGCTGGAGAGATGGCTCACTGGTTAAAAGCACTTGCTGCTCTTTCAGAGGACCTAGATTCAGTTCCCAGCACCCACATGTTGGCTGACAACTCACCATGACTCAGGTTCTAGGGGACCCATTGCCCCCTTCTGGTCTCCACATGCATTGCACTTGGTGTATTTATATGCAGGCAAAACACTCATACACATTAAAATAAATTAATTTAAAAAAAAGAGTAGATCATGGGGGCTGGAGATATGGCTCAGAGATTAGGAGCACTGGCTATTCTTGCAGAAGACCTGGATTCAAATCCCAGCACCCACATGGTGGCTAACAACCATCTATAACTCCAGTTCCAATAGATTCAACATCCTCTTTTGTCCTCTGTGGGCATTGCAAGACATGGGTACACTTACATACATGCAGGCAATACATTCATACACACAAAATACAAATAATAAATAAAACATTTAAAGAAAAGTATAGCTCATGCTCAATATTATGGAGTTTGAAACTACTGGGAAAACATCACCAGACCCAATTCAAATTTTAATTGGTCAAATTTATTAGGGCTATAGCCATCCATGGTCCCTTAGATTCAGGACCCACGGCCCAAAGGGGAGGATGGAACCAGCTTATAAAGGGAAAACCCACAAAAACCACAAGAATTTCTTCATCTTTGAGTAATACCAGGTGATCCTGAGTAGGGTAAGCAAACTGCAGAAGCCAAAACAAGCATTTTTTTAGTCCTTTTCTTAACAGATATAGAGACCTTGACAGTAAAGAACTTTCTGATTATTATTATTTCAGCATTTTACCAAGAAAGACAGGATATTGTTTTGGTTAGTTCTTTGGCTAGGCAAGAAGTACAGCTGCAGTGTCTGGGAGGTGACACTTTTCTTTCTGTGGTCAGCTACTTCAAAGAAAAACACTCTTTTAAGGGAAAGCAACTAAGTTCAGACCTGACCTTGAAGCTGACCAATTTTTCTAGCTTTTGAAGTTAAAAGTGGTTGCTTTATACAAAATGAAATTACTTTGGCTATTACAATTTGGGGGACTCCATTTGGGGCCATTACACACACCTTTAATCCCAGGACTCAGGAGGCAGAGGCAGGCAGATCTCTGTGAGTTCAAGGCTTGCCTGGTCTCCATAGTACATCCAGGCCAGTTGTGGCTGCCGGAGACCCTGTCTCAAAAAGAGATAGATAGATGATAGATGATAGATAGATAGATAGATATAGATTCAAATACATTAGTGAATACATTCAGTAGGCAGGTCATAGCAAGGGGGGGGAGCTCTCAGATGCTTTCTGATGACATTCTTAGCTTTTTGATTGGTGAGACCTAGTGGTCTGCTAAGTTAATACATTTTATTACTCACAAGAATGTTAATTCAGCAACAGAGGAAGGTAAGGTGTGGCTATTTATGGGGTTAAAGATGTCCCCAGATAATTGTGAATAGGCTCTGGATCTGCAACCTTCCAGACTCTGCCAGTCATCTAAGTGTTAATCAGTTGGTCAGCCTTGCAGGAAGTTCAGCTCAGGATGCAGGATTTCTTTTCTTTTTTTTTGAGACAGGGTCTCCCTGTAGCCTTAGCTGGCCTGGAACTCACTATGTAGACCAGGCTGGCCTTGAACTCGCAGAGATCTGCCTGCCTTTGCCTCCTGAGTGCTGGGACTAAAGGCTTGTACCATCACACCCAGCTCTGGGAACTTTCTTATATACTTTCTTACTGCTAAACCAACAGAGTTGGTTCACTTTCAATTCCTGTTTTGTTACAAGTGCTAAGAAATATTATTTAATAGATTAATAAGTGGGTAAGAATGTTACTTTTTAGGAATGTCAATCAATTCTTCCGTTTCTTTTTCAGTTATGGGCCAAAACTCAAATAACATTCAGCTGACAATTTAATCATGTCCACCATTAATTTTGCTGAAACATTTGATCTGCAAAACAACTTGTAATTCTATTATTGAAGCAATTCACTTTGTCAAGTGACTTGATTTACTGATTATTTTCAGTTGGAGAAATTTAGGCAAGATTCAGAAATTTGAGACTTCATTAATTTCAACACAACTTTAGCATTACAATTTCACTGTAGTTTAAATACATTTTAACTGAAGCTCAATTGACCCGTCAATAATAATTATGCAAGTTGGCAACATCTGTCAAACCAATTAACTGAAGGAAAATCAGCCTAACACGGCTGAAGAACTGACCATCTGCCCACTCTGCCCCCACCCCAGAAGAGAGAGAGATTATCCTCAGAATACATGACCCCTAGCAAAAGTCATCTGTTTTTGTTTTTGTTTTGTGTGGTTTTTTTTTTGTCTTTTTGAGACAGGGTCTCCCTGTAGCCCCAGCTGTCCTGGAACTCACTATGTAGACCAGGCTGGCCTTGAACTCACGGAGATCCACCTGCCTCTGCCTCCTGAGTGCTGGGATTAAAGGCATGCACCACCATGCCCTGCCATCTGGTTTCTTATGAACCTTCCTGAAGATTTGACTTGATATCAAACCCCCTTATCAGAACTACCCATCTCTCCTTCTCTGATCCGAGGTGAGGAGCAGGACACCACCCAAGAAGCCACGCTCTGCCTTCTGGGATTCCAGGGAAGGCCAGGCCCCTTTTCTAGGATTTTCTGGACTCACCTATAAATCCTACACCTGCCCCAAACCCACCGACACAGCCTCCATCCCCAAGGGAAGGTTGCTTACAGCTGTGGCTAATAAGGCTATCTACATCTGTTGAAGGTCAGATCCTATTTCTGCTTTATCATATCACCTCCTCACCCAGAATTCTAACAGATGGTGTCGAAGCCCACCCAGGAAGGATTTTGGGGTTCTGAGTGCCAGCCCTTCCCTCCAGGTGAACTTTCCTTTAACTCTTCCTTTAAGACCCATTCCATCCTGGGCCTGGCCACCCGGGGAGCTTACTTACTATATGGACTAAACAGCCATCAGACGCTACCTGTATCACCATGATTTCCAGACCTCTGTCTTGGTAAGCAATGCAAGATTTGGGGTTTTGTTGGAGTGCCACGGAAACCCAGTTGGTTCCTCTCCCCTCACACCCTTCCTCTTTCATTGCGTCATCTGTCCATCTGACCTCTAGATCAGAGGCTCCTTGCTGTTTGTCTCCTGGACGCACTCACGAACCATCTAGGTAAGGTTAAGACAGCCCTGATCTGGAGGCACCCAAGATCTTGGCCCTGGTTGGGACTCCGGGAGGCCCCACTGTGCCTTTTGCCTTTCCCAAATCTTCACAAGGTGGGGAAGCTCCCTTCTGAAGGTCGGGACACTACTCTGACTGTCCGCCATACTCTGGGTGAGGATCCAGATGACAGAACAGTCTCCTCGAAACCTTCCCCTGCCCTAAAAACTCACCCAAAATGGGCTCCAAATTGTCAGTACTCTCAACCCAAATCTGGCCTCAATACCAAATGGACAATGGCTACAGACGGCCTGAGTTCGACGCTGTTTGATTTCAGTATCCTAATTTGGATAACCATACCTGACAAAACGTCAAGTAGTCCCAGGTCCCCTACGTCCAGGCTTTCTTTGCCCTCCGAGCTCACCCCTCTATTTGCTAATTCTGCCTTGGCTTTCCCGGTCACGCACTAACGCTGAGAGGTTTTGCCAATCCTGCTCTGCCTTTACTCTCTACCACTAGGTAAATTCTGGCTCCTCTCTGCAATCTGCAAACTCCTGGTATTTGCCCTTTCTGCATCTGACTAGGCCAGGCAGCTCTAGCCCTAACTGGCCACTGCACTCTCTTCCCCGCCCTGTGCAGCTCTAGGGCTTCTCTCCAGCCTCCCTGGCCCACACCCTGGCCCTGCTTCTCATAAGCCAGTTCGGCCTCTGGCAGGGGTCTTGCATGTTGTTTTTCATTTCCCTTGTCTCCACCGCTTTTGTTGACCCCATTCACCTTCCTGTGGCTCCATCCAATCCTCCACTGCTGCACCAGGATCATAGTGGTCTCTTCCTGCCCCTTCTGACTCTTGTAGTGTGCAAAAACCACAGCAAATGGTGTACTTTATTTCAAACGTTTTCTTACCTCCAACCTTGATAAAGGACCTAATTAACCTCCTCTTTCTGACTTGGCTCCATGTTCCTGACCACTGCTTTCTGATACAACTTCTCCTGTGTCTCAATCTTCTTGTAATTCTTTTAGCTTTTACCTTAAAGTTATAGATCAAGACATGTTTTTACAACCTTTAATTCTCTTTCATATCTTTATTCAGCTGTCTGTTGACTTTTAAAAGAAACTTTTAGGTTTTTACACTGTTTTAACCTGTTCCTATAAAACACTATTTTGGGTTTAACTTTATATGGTCTATTTACTGGTTTCTAAAACTCACTATATTATATAATACTCACCTGTTTTTAAGGAGATATTTATCTGTGGCAGCCTGCTGTCAAGCTCTGCCCTGAGTTCTACTCTCCACTGGCAATTTGTTTCCAGGTTTCCTGTCTCCAGAGGAACCAGTGTCCTCCAAGCTTTAGCTTCATTCTGTCTGTGGGATCTCCCGAACCCCTGTCCCCTGCCCTGCTTCTGGACCCAGCTGAAGACATGTAGGTCTCCTAAGTTTTCCCGCTTTTCTTAATTCTTCAGAGAAGAGTAATTTCTCATTTTCATGTTCATATCCCTTTTCTGAACATGCTTTCTTTAAAGCTTTGGGATACCCTAGCATCTTATACTTTTTCTCTAAAGCTCTCTTCTCCCCACCATGTGACTGCCAGTCTGCCCTGTGTCTGACCTCCATCCAGGCACCAAAGCTGCATTCCCTCATGGCTTTGTCCTAAAGCTTCTGTTTGGGTCCATTCTTAAATTCTTTTATTGAAGAGACTGAGAACTCTGTAGGGGCACCTCTCTCCTCATATCATCTTGATGACCACTAAGGACCCCAAAATTCTAAGAACTTAATTATTTGTTGGCCATATGGAAATTTTCTACAGATGTGCTGAATTTGGCTTCTAAACAGATGAACTTTATCTATCTTGCTATCTTACCTTGGGGCATTTGAGGCTGTAAACCACTTGCCTCTTACATTAAAAAAAAATGGTTTTATTTTTTGGCATGCGTGCTCAAACTACACATGTACAAACTTGTAAATATATACATTTTGATAATACATTCAAAGGTCTTATAAGCAGGTACCCTAATTGTTTTAAAGTCTATTAAACAGTGTCTCCAGGCTTATTGAGTTACACAAAATTTTCAAATGCTTATTGCCTATACCAAACAGCATCTAAGCCAGTTGTGTAAAAATCCTCTCTCTTAAATAACTTTTTTGGTTTTAGTTTGCTTTCATGGTGGATAAAGGTGTCCACTTGGTTTGTCTACTTCAAAGGTGTTGCTGTTTAAAAATAACAAAAACGGCCGGGCATGGTGGCACATAGCTCTAATCCCAGCACTTGGGGGGAGGCAGAGGCAGAGAAATCTGAGCTCCAGGCCAGACTCATCTACATAATGAGTTCCAGGCCAGCTGGGGCTATAGGGAGACCCTGTCTCAAAAAAAAAAGATTAAAAAAGATTTTATGTATGAAGATTACGGTGGCTGGATATTTCCAGAATAGAAAAAACATGAGAAAGGCTATGCATCTGTAGACGTTTCTTATGATATATAAAGGATAAGACAGAAATTGTCATAAAATTTTTTGTTAAAATTTTAATTTTAATCTTAAAATTTCTAAGGTCATAGTTCAGTAAACTAGTTTAAGGAACAAAATATATGTGTAGTCAAGGTTTATCTAAGAAAGTTTGGGTTTTGCCCAAGCTTTATCTACATAGTACATAGTTATTAAAGGTACAAGGCTGGTGGAACTAACCTTCTTGCATATAGCTATACTTTGAGGCCTATAATAATCTGGTCAGAGGGTCTTAAAGGGACAGTTTTTGTCGTTGTCTTCCAGGGTGACTAACTTCTGGGAGACTATATAGCATCTCTCAAAATGTCCTGTAACCATGGTAATTCACCTGTCCTTTTGTTAAGGGAAGCCATGGAGACCCCACCAGATGGATTTGAACCAGTTTTGAGCCTGAAAAGTGGAGAGTCAACACAGAGGAAATGCTTCCAACTGACGCCACCCACTGTCTAGCAGGACCATTGACTTATCCTCACATAGATGGAACTGGTAAAAGAAAGGCCTAAGGAGACGGAGGCTCCTCCCAAGCACATATGACCCATGAGGAACAGATCTTCAACAGACCTTAAGAGTGAAAATATATTGGTTTATTTGGGCTAACTGCATGGCCAACAGGAAAGTTACACAAATTAAAATGATTAGCATATTTCTTTTAAGAGTCCAAGAAATTAGACTTAACTTCATATTAGATGTTATTTAGACAATTTCTCACTTGTTCTTCATAAGAAAAGTCTACACTCAGGTGTAAGACTCCAAATCATGGCCTCATCAACTCTGCAGTCCATACCTGGAGCCAAAAGGATAAACCCGTTGTTGTCCTTACCTAAATATTAAATGACAGCTAAATTTCTTCTCTCTCTCTGTCCAGAGACAGTTTCAGAGAAAAATCAACTATGATTCCAGCCACTTCAACTATCAAAGTGCCTGAAAAACAAATCCTGAGTCCAGGCCTGGCAGTTCAGAAAAATGAGGAGGAACCCAATAGATGGAGGTTTTGAGAAGCCCTCATCAAGAACTTTTAATAGACTTTGATATAGACATTTGAAATATTCCCTGTTCTGACATTTTCTGGTTCCGTCTAGCTAGAACTTGTAATGCTAACTACTCTTGCCTCTACTTCTCATTCACGTCTCCTCCCAGGCAACAGTCAAGGACCTTTCTCCCAACAGTTAACGATTATGAAATTTTGGGGTCTTTTTAGATAGACCCACTGAAGGGGCACCCCAATTGCCACACCCTGAGCCCCTATCCAGCATGGAAGAAGCCAGAGCTGTCTGCGCCCCAATTCCCCTATTGGCAATTGGGGTAACCTCTTCAGTAGGTGATGTGATAGAGGAGGTAGAAATTGGGTAGGCAGTTTAGGATACAAAGACCCCAAAGCAAAGTAGCCAGTTTCTTTCTCGGCTAAAAGCAGAAAGGTCCTTGGGCCCCTTAGCAGCCAACTTTGTGGCAAAGGCCAGAAATGCCAAAAGTATTTGGGAGCTCCAATTAATTAATCCAAAGATGTCTCTGTTTCTGCCATAATTAGATTGGGGCTGCCAATCAGGGGTTCTGGTTCTTTCTTCCGTACTTCTCTTTCCTGAAGTAAACACCCTGTTCCTGGAAGGCATGCTGAGGACATGACCAGAACCTAGATGGACCTGGACCCCTGGACCCCTGGAATGAGGACTGGACAGACCAGTCTAACTCCCCTCCCTCCTACCCTCTCTGTGTCCACTACATCCTTGTGGACTCCCAAGTAATGAGACCATTGTGCTATGTTTAATCAACTGTTGTCTTCAGAGTCTTACAGAATCTTTTACTCATGGTTACCTGGGCCCATCTGGTAATTTATTGGCCACAGTGTTTTTTTTTCTTGGGGCTAAAAGCATAGTAAACTTTCAGCTTTCAGCCAAGGAGTAAACCTTTAACCCGGCCTAGTTTTTGGGGGGAGGAGAGGGGTCTTTTTAGAAAGGGTCTCCCTGTAGCCCCAGCTAACCTGGAACTGGCTATATAGACCAGGCTGGCCTCCAACTCACAGAGATCCACCTGCCTCTGCCTCCTGAGTACTGGGATTAAAGGCGTGCATTACCACACCCGGCCCCAGCCTAGTTTTTAAAGTAGTAATAATTGAGAGTTGTTTGTTCAGAATAAGGAGGGCTAAGGGTTGTTGACCCAGATGCTTTCCCTTTTTCCTGATGTGTTCTGTGAGACAGGGATTTGAGGGCTGCTGTTTTTAGCGCCCCTTTCTTCAGAGAACTTAGCCTGAGCTTTATAAGTTTTAGGCTCATCTCACCCTACGGTTTCCTGCATTAACTTTTGGTCAGATTTACTTTTGGTCAGAAAAACTGACTTCACTTTTAAAGTAAATATATTAACAGAGGTCACAGTGACCACATTTCACTTCTGAATTCCAATACAGAAATAGTACTGAGCTGTGGTGTGGGGTAAGTGTTGTGGTGGTGGTTGCTGTTGTTTGAAACAAGTTCTTGCTGGGATTATGGTGGTAGAGGTCATGCCCAGCCCGTTTCCTGTGCTGTTCAGAGTTGTCTTGTTCCAGGACATAGGCACAATGCCTCCTCTGACTGCACTTGAGGAAGAGGAGATGAAAAGTGCAAGTAAGAATTCTACAACTGCCATTCTCATTACTTTAATGTGCCTTCAATCAGAACACCCTTGTGCCAAAGAACCCCATTTTTCTTTTTTAAATATACTTTTATTGAATGTTTGTTCGATCCACAACATCTTAGTCCTCTTTATACCTCCTTCCCTATCAGCACCGTCCCATAGCCTCGTTTCCTCCTTTCACTGGATATCATGCTTATGTTAAGGCCTGTCAAGTCAGTGTCCTCTGACATCCCTCAGTGCAAGTTCATCCTCTGGTGTCTAGCCAGACTATACAGAGTCCCTCCCTTAAAGCAGATCAGCTCTTTCTCATCTAGTAGTAATAAGTTGCCCAATAGTTCCTTTACTATGATTAGGGCCTGCTGCCCATTTGCAAAGTTCTATACTAAGTTTTTGCTTGAGTTTGCATGGGTCTTGGGCATGCTGACATCATTGCTGTAAGTTCATATGAGCAAGTCCCAGGAGCTCTAAGATTATTTCCATATGGTCACATACCTCCTACCCTGGCTCTTACAGTCTTTCTTCCCCTTCTTCTTCAGTGGTCCCTGAGCCCTGGGTTCATCACCCTCTGTTTCAAGGGTAAGCTTTGTTGATGAGAATTGAGAGATGCATTAGTAGTCTTTCTACCCCTTGTTCCACTATGTTCCATGAGTCTTAGGTGTAGAAGTTCCATTGTATATGTGTCACTTAGGCTTGGGCATTTCACAGTTTGTGTGTGACCAGTTTTGGAACTCCGTAATAGTTTGTCCATTGCAAAAGAAGATTCTTTAATGAGTCAATGAGTCGTGACTGGCATACTTCTCTGTAAATATAAGGATCCATATTTAGCATATTGTAAGAAATTACATTTTTCTAAGAATGCAACAGCCTTGGGGGTTTTTCTCAGAGATCTATGATCTCTCCAGACAGGTGTATTTGGCTGTGTTTACAGAATCACATGTGAGTTACCGCCCGTGGAGTAGTCTTTAAGGTCCTATTAGGTAGCTGTTGATTACCCCCAAGATAAAAGTGTCACTATTGCCCTAGTATAGTTTGCCGTGCCGGTCATTGCTGTGGTTATTAGAACTTAAGGCTGGGGTAAGAGGAACTTAAAGGTTCCTCTCTGGCATCTTCAATTGATGTTTTCCCTTAGCAGCTTGCACAGTGTATTCCAAAACTACAAAGAGCTACCCTTCAGGAAGGTGGCTTCCAGCTCAGTTCCAGCTCTGTTGCTCCAAGTCCTGTGTCCAAAGTATGTCTTATCCTCAGCAGTAGGGTCTTACCTTCAAGTTCTGGGGAGGCACTCAAGGGCTGTGATGATAGCCTGTGTAATTTTGGGAATCTCCTGGACTATCCTGGCCAACAACTCAATGGGAGGTTTTTCCTGTCTGGCATTGTTTCTTGTTATATAACCTTCAGCTATACACATAGACTCATGGAGGTTATTGAACTAATATGATTCCCTCTGGTTTTCTATACCAGATAGGCTCTCATCGCTCCCTGTCTAACTCTCCTACCTCCCTCCTCAGTTAAAGCACCCCCATTTCCCCTATTTCTCCCTATGGTTCCTCCTCTCGTGTTTCTTTCCCTTTACCCCCATAGTTCCTTGTATAGCCCTCCCTCTCCCCCTCCCACTTAAATACTCCCCTTTTACCCATTTCCCCATTAATAAAACATGTCTCCTACTCTTCTTCTCTCCTATTTTTCTTTGCAAAGTTTTCCTTCTTTAAATTTAAAAATTTAATTAAAAATAGATGTAAGGTTTATTTATTTCTTTTGGATGACTTTTGTTTGTAGCTTTCAAATAACTGATGCATTTAAGCTATCGAATTCTTTATAGATTTGTTCCTATTATTCCCTTATTCCTTTAATGTCTGAAGGATCAGTAGTATCTTCTTTTTTGTTGTTAGTTTGGTAATTCACATCTGTTGTCTTGTTCTTGTTAGCTTGGTCACAAGTTTTTCCAATTTGCTAAGTTTTTAAAAAATTTAATTGAATTTTGAATATTTTATACATAAAATCACCCTATTCCCCTTTCCCCTTCCTCTTTGGCAGCCTATCTGTCCTTCAAGAAGATCAGCTCTTCCTCACCCAGCAGTAATCAGCTGCCAATAATTCTTCCACTAAGTTTGGGGCTTGCTGTTCATTTCCACATTTCTGTACTGGACTTTTGTCTGCCGAAATTTGCATGGGTCTTATGCATGCTGACACCATTGCTGGTTTGTGTGAGTAGGGTTCCAGGTGCCTGTAGGACTGTTTCTGTATGTTCGTGCACCTCCTCCCTGGCTCTTACAATCTTTCCACTCCCTCTTCTGCAATGGTCCCTGAGCCTTGGGTGGGTGGACCTCAATATAGGAGACCTTGTCCAAGGACCCACACTCTGCTGACTCTTATTCTCTGCGTTTTGGCCATTTGTGGCATTTTGTGTTCCTGGCTGTCTGTTGCATGAGGGAGCTTCATTGATGAGAACTGAAAGAAGCATTAGTGTTTTCTTCATCCCTTGCTCTATGTTCCATGAGTCTTAAGTGTAGAGGTTACATCCTAGATGTGCCACTTAGGCTTGGGAAATTCACAGGGAATCTCTGTTTGTGACCAGTGGTGTGACTCTGTAATAATCTCTGTTGAAAAAGAAGCTACTTTAATGGGTGGTGACTGGGATACTTGTTTATAAGGACTTGGTGCTAGGTTCCACAAATAAGGGAGAACATGCATGTTTTGTTTTTCTGAGTCTGTGTTATTTCACTTAGTATAACAATTTCTAGATCCATCCAGTTACCTGTGAGTTTCATTATTTCATCTTTCTTTACTGTTGAGTACAACTCCATTGTGATTTTCACTAACCACTCGTCAGTTGACAGACACTTAAGTTGCTTCTTCTCTTAGTTATTGTGAAAAGAGCAGCAATAAACATGGTTGTACAAGTATCTGCAATAAGATGAGTCCTTCAGGTATATGCCAAGGAGTGCTATAAGCAGGTCATATAGTAGGTTCATTTTTGGTTGTTTTCTTTAGTCTTTTTGAGACAGGGTCTCCTGGTAGCCCCAGCCGGCCTGGAACTCACTGTGTAGACCAGGCTGATCTTGAACTCATAGAGATCTGCATGCTTCCAAAGGCAGGTGGCACCATGCCCGGCTTCATTTTTAGGTTTGTTTTGTTTTGTTTGTTTGTTTTTTTAAGAGTTCTCTACACTGCTTTCCATAGGGGTTGCATGAGTTTGCAATCCCACCAGCAGTGAATGAGCATTTCCCTTTTTCCACATCCTTGCCAGTGTTTGGTATCATTTGTTCTCTTGATCTCAGCCAATCTGACTAGGGTATGGTGAAATCTTAAGGTGGTTTTAATTTGCCTTTCCCTAATTACTAATGATGTTGAATACTTTTAAAGATGTTGCCTAACTATCTTTATTTCTTCGTTTGAGAAATCTCTCTTTAGATCATCTTTTAATTGGGTCATTTGCTTTCTTGCTTCTTTGCTTTTTGAGTTCTTTATATATTCTGGATGTTAAATCTGTCAGATGTGTCACTGGTGAAGATATTTTCCCACTCTGAATTTTCTCTTGACTTTCTGGATTGTTTCTTTTACTGTACAGAAGCTTTTTAGTTTAATGAGGTACCACTTGTTGATTCTTGGCCTTAATTCCTGAACAATTGATACCTAGTTTAGAAAGTCCTTTCCTACACCTACATCTTGTAGGTTACTGCCAATGCTTTCTTATACTTTCAGAATCTCTAGTTTCACATCGAGGAAAAGACCCGACTTTTAAAGCTTTGTTTGACTACTGAGGTATCCCAAGGCTGCCCTCTAACCATCTGAAGAGCACTTGAATAATGAATGCTTTGGGTTTGTCACTCTCTCAGCCTTCCCAGCTACCACAAGGTGGCGACCCATTCTGTCAGTTCCAGCTAAGCCAGGGGGCCAGATGGCTTGTCCCACCAGTGGGATTAAGTACCAAGGAATCGCAGCCATCTCTGGACAACCAGTGCAATCCGAGGGGCCCAAGGGCATTACCTCCTTCCAGATTAGAAAGTAGAGGCGGGAATGAGCGGTCCCGCCTTTGGGGAAAGCCGGAACCTCGGGTTGGAGCACAGCACAGAGAACCCGGAAGGATGTTGATGCACCGGTGCTCAGGCAAACCGGAAGTGAGGAAGATGGGGCTGGTCTTATTCCTGCAGAAACTAGCGGCCCAGGGGAATCAGGAAGGGGAAGAGTGTTTTTGTGACACTGCTGGCCGCTCTGAGGGGGTGGGGGTCTGAAGAGGCTTTCGGAAGGGACCTATATCGCTGTGACACCGCAGCTTCCTGAGGGGACGCGTGTCGGTGTGGCACCGGTGCACGCTGCAGGAGCGAGTGGAACTGGGTGACCATGGGGATGTGGGCGGCGGTGGACGCTCTGTGGGACCTGCCGGCGGAGAAGCGAATCTTCGGGGCAGTGTTGCTCTTCTCCTGGATCGTGTATCTTTGGGAGACCTTCTTAGCACAGCGGCAGGTGAGCCTCCACCCAGCCTCGACCCCCATCCCCTGGACAGCCTTGGCGTTGCCCGGGCCTCCACCCGAAGCCCCTTGATGTTTTTGCCCTGGCAACAGTCCTTGCTCAGGGACCCCACCCAGCCTCCTAACTTCCGGATGGTGGATGGCTGATAGGGGTTCCTGGGAACCTCACGAAGTTTTCCGCAACGTTGTCATGGGACCCAAGCCTGTGAGTGCCTGAAGAAAGGAAAGGGCTGTTCCTGGGTCAAACTTGAGCCAGTCTGCGCTGGGCCCACAGCGACTTAGGATCCTGGGGCCCCAGGCTTAGCCTCTTATATCCTTCTAAACTTCTCCGTGACATTGGTGTTACCATGCGCAATCACAGGATTAGGAAATTCTTTCCGAAAATATTTTGCAACCCTTCCAAGGACTTGCACTTTTTAAAAGTGCCCTCATAGTGCATGTTTTTTGCCAAAATATTTTTTTCATTAAAATGTCTTTATTTTTGTTTAAAAATTTAAATAGGGCCGGGAGTGGTGGTGCACGCCTGTAGCCCCAGCACTTGGGAGGCAGAGGCAGGTGGATCTCTGTGAGTTCAAGGCCAGCCTGGTCTACATAGTGAGTTCAAGGCCAGCTGGGGCTACAGGGAGACCCTGTTTCAAAAAGACCAAAAAAGGAAAGGAAAGAAAGAAAAGGGGAAAGGAAAGGGGAAAGGAAAGGAAAGGGGAAAAAGGAGAAAGGAGAAAGGAAAAAGGAAAAAGGAAAAAGGAGAAAGGAGAAAGGGAAAAGGAGAAAGGGAAAAGGAAAAAGGGAAAGGAAAGGGGAAAGGAGAAAGGACAAAGGAAAAAGGGAAGGGGAAAGGAAGGGAAAGAAAAGAAAAGGGAAGAGATGCCTGCCTCTGCCTCCCAAGTGCTGGAATTAAAGGCCTGCACCACCTCACCCAACTTAATATTTTTATATTATATGTATGAGTGTATTGCCTGCATGTGTGTAGGTATACTGGTGTTGTGCAATGCCTGTGGAGGTCAGAAGGTGTCAGATCCCCTGGAAATGGAGTAAGGAATGGTTGTTAGCTGCCATATGGGTGCTGAGAATTGAACTCTGGTCCTCTGCAAGAGCAGCTAGTACTCTTAACCTCTGAGCCATCTGTCCAGCCCCAGAGATCGACTTTTTAAAAAAATATTTATTTTTATTATGCGTATGAGTGTATTGCCTGAATTTATGAGTGCACCTATGTTGTGCAATGCTGTGGAGGCTAGAAGAGGGCTTCAGATTCCCATGGAACTGGAGTTAAGGACGGTTTGTAGCCATATGGGTGCTGGGAATCGAACCCGGGTCCTCTGCAAGAGCAGTCAGTGCTCTTAATCACTGAGCCATCTCTCAAGTAGCTTTTTAATCATCAATTTTGTTTGAGTCTCTTTGCTGCTGTCTGCTTTACTTACACTCTTTTGTGTTGTCATTGATAACATTCCGGCAGTAAAAGAAAAAAGTTTTCTTGAGCATTTCAGTCTTTTTCCTCTGCAGTTTTCTTTTCATTGACCTTGTACATGAGTTTGTTTATTGTGGTGCTAGGGATGAAACATAGGAGCTGGACCTGCCAGTCAGGTAAGTGCCTTACACTGAGCTACATTTTGCATGAATCTATGAACTGATATTTTTAATTTTTGAAAATCTGTCAGTGTCAGGGTTATGCCTCAGTCTCTTTAGTATGTTCAAAGTGCTAAAAGCACTGTAGCAAGGTATCCAAAACTTCATTAGTACAGGATCTTGCTACTCTGCATAAGTACCTTTGCTTAAAGTCAGTACCGAACAATGTGGTGTCAAAGCAGGAAGGTGAGATGCTGAGCTTTTATCTGCCATCGTTCAATAATAAGCCTAATTACCATAACTACTTAAAGAATTTTTCACTTGTGTGTGTGTGTGTTGTAAGTGTACCATTTGTGTAGTGTCTTCTTGAATCCCCTGGAACTGGAGTTACGAAGGTTGTTAGCCACCATGTGCGTGGTGGGAACCCAACCTGAGTCCTCTAAAAGGGCAGACAAATGCTCACAACCGCTGAACCATCTCTCCAGCTCTCCGTAGTTACTTCTCAATCAGTAGTACCTTTGTAAAATTATTTCTTAACACCTTCAGCTTTTATCGACAAACAGTAAGGTATTTGTTGTAAAACTGTTTGGAAGATCTGATCTATTGTGTGTTTTGGTATCTGTTCCCTGTGTTTATGTTCTGGGGAATGAAATTACCTTTCAGAATTTATTTTTTAATATTTTATTTATTTTTATTTTATGTGTATGAGTGTTATGCCTGCATGTAGGTAAGTACACCCGTACTGTGCAATGCCCACGGGGGACAGAAGAGGCTGTTGGATCCCCTGGAATTGGAGTTACAGGCAGTTGTTAGCTGCCATGTGGGTGCTGGGATTCAAACCCCGGGTCTTCTGCAAGAACAGTCAATGTTCTTAAACGCTGAGCCATCATCTCTCCAGCCCCTACCTTAGAATTTTACATGAGAAAGTTGGTTGTAAAGACCTGATATATTTCTGTCATTCCTCAGTTCTTCCTTAATTTGACTTCTAAGAACAAATTTAATGACCATTCATAACCCCTGTTAATGCTTGTAGTTAATGCTTGTGGTTATTTGCTTCTCTTTTTCATGAATTTGTTTTTTATATTTTGAGATATACACAGCCCTGATTGTAATTCCACCTAGTCAGCTAGTCTCAGAACTTCTTAGCAGCTTTTATTTCCCTGTGTCTCTTGTTTTAGAGGTCAATGTCTGTGGCTAAATGCAGTTTGAATATGTGTGAACAGTTTCTACAGGTTTGTGTGACAAATTAGTGCTATAAACCTTTCAGTGTTTGACCATAAATTGCTATTGTATGGTTTCAAAAATTGTTCATTAAAGTGTTTTCATCCAAATGTTTCAGAGAAGGATATATAAAACAACAACTCATGTACCACCAGAGTTAGGACAGATCATGGATTCGGAAACATTTGAGAAATCTCGATTGTATCAACTGGATAAAAGTACATTCAGCTTCTGGTCAGGACTCTATTCAGAAATGGAAGGCACTGTGAGTAATTTATTTCTTTGCAGAGACAATTTCTCACATTGATTAATACTTTGCAATGCTTGTTTTTGTTTATGCATTTTTGTACCAATGCCTGTAAAATTCTAGAGTGCTTTCTTAACCTTTTAAAAATATATGTGTTATGCTGGGTATGGTGGCATAGGCCTTTAATCCCAGTACTTGGGAGGCAGAGGCAGGCAGATCTCTGTGAGTTCAAGGCCAGCCTGTTCTACATAGTGAGTTCCAAGCCAACTGGGGCTACAGGGAGACCCTGTTCCAAAAAAAAAACAAAAAAAAAAAAAAAAAAAAAAAAAAAAAATTGCGTGTGTGTGTGTGTGTGTGTATTATTATTCTTTTTGTTGTTGTTGTTCTTGAGACAGGGTCTCCCACTAGCCCCAGCTGACCTGGAACTCAAGCCTAGTACCTTGAGCATGTTACTCCAACCCTGAGCTACATTCCCAACCATAACCTTACTGACAATGGGTATGGAGTAGAAGAGGCAGAAACATAATTGCTTAGTCGGCCAAAATTGTAAAACGTGGTATCTGTCACCGGAAGGCCAGGTGTGGAAAGAAAAGAATCTTACACTGTGTGTTGTTCTGTAATTGCCTGGTCAGGTCTGTTATGCCTTCTCTTTCTCCTCCTCTTCCTCTTCCTTCTCCCTCTCCTGGTTTTGCTGGAGACTGAACTAAAAAGCCTTGCAAAAGCTAAAGTACTTTGACTTAACCCCACAAGACCATGATAAAATGATAGAAAAGCATTTTTGGTTTCTTCATAATCATCACTAGTATGTAGTTTCAGGAAAGATGGGTAATAGCTTGGCAATTATGATTGGTGATTGTGGGAATGGCTCAGTTCTAGATGACAGAGGTATGGATAATAGCTATTACAGGAGCTGGAGAGATGACTCAGCAGTCAAGAGCACTGACTGCTCTTGCAAGAGGACCTGGGTTCTATTCCCAGCATCCACATGGGGGCTAACAACTGTTTGTAGCTCCAGTTCAGGGGTTCTGACCCCTCCGTGGCCACTGCATGACACGGGTGCACTTACACACACGCAGGCAATATACTCATAACAAAAAATAGAAATAATGAAATTTTTTTTTAAAAAAAGAACTTAATGTCGTCTACCAACAGAGTATAAAAATAGCTATTACAGCCAGGCATGGTGGCGCACGTCTTTAGTCCCAGCACTGGGAAGCAGAAGCAGGCATATCTCTGAGGTCAAGGCCAGCCTGGTGTAAATAGTTCCAGGACAGCTGGGGCTACAGGGAGACCCTGTCTCAAAAAGACCAAAAAAAAAAGGGCTATTACAGTGTGTGATGGTTATACTCTAAGTAAGCAGTACTAATGGGCTGAATCTGAAAACAGTAATAGTTGAGATTTTTACTTCATATATTTTTTGTGGGGGTTTTTTGGTCTTTTTTGAGACATAGTCTCCCGGTAACTCCAGCTGGCCTGGAAGTCACTTATTGTTGTTGTTGTTGTTTTTTAAATTTTATTATTTTTATTTTATGTGTACGCGTATATTGCCTGCTTGTTGGTAAGTGCACCCGTGTTGTGCAGTGCCCACAGAGGACAGAAGAGGGTCTCGGATCCCCTGGAACTGGAGTTCCGGACAGTTGTTAGCAGCTATGTGGGTGCTGGGATTCGAACCTGGGTTTTCTGCAAGAACAACCAGTGTTCTTAATTGCCGAGCCATCTCTCTAGCCCCTGGAACTCACTTTGTAAACCAGGCTGGCCTTGAACTCACAGAGATCCACCTGCCTCTGCCTCCCCAGTGCTGGGATTAAAAGCCTGCACTACCACATCCTGCTCACTTCATACAGTTTTTGTCTATTGTTGATGTTTATGAACATGAAGTAGAGGGATAGGCCTTATTCCCTTTTTATAGGAGGAAATGAAGGCTCACAGAAATTAAATGGCTTGCCTATTTTAAAAAAATAATTTATTTTGTGTGGGTACATGCATCTGGAGTTCAGAGGACAACTTTTTTTTTCTTTTTCTTTTTTTTTGTGTGTGTGTGTGTGTGTGTGTGTGTGTGTGTGTGTGTTTGTCTGAGACAGGGTCTCTCTGTAGCCCTAGCTGGCCTGGAACTCAATATGTAGACCAGGCTGGCTTTGAACTCAGAGATCTACCTGCCTCTGCCTCCCGAGTGCTGGGATTAAAGGCATGCGCCCCCGCCCCCCCCACCCCTGGTAGAGGACAACTTTCTAAGCCATCCCACTGTCCCATGGTTTGCCCATTTAATAGCGAAGAGCTGCTCCAATACGTAGGAGAACTGAGTTTCAAACTCTGTTCTTCTGAATCTTTAAATTTATGTTAAGGGCTGGAGAGATGGCTTAGCGGTCAAGAGCTCTGGCTGTTCTTCCAGAGGACCTTGGTTTGGTTCCCAGCATCCACATGAAAGGACTCACAGCTCCAGTTCCAGGGGAATCCAGTGCCCTCTTTTGGCCCTCTGCAGGCATTGCCTGAGGAAGTACACTTATATACATGCAGGTAAAACACTCATATACATGTAATAAGTTAAAACTTTAAAGTAAAGGGGTTATAGAGATGACTCAACAGTTAAGAGCACTGTCTGCTCTTGCAGAGGACCTGGGTTTGAGTCCCAGAACCCACATGGTGGCTAACAACCGTCTGTAACTCCAGTTCTACGGGATTTGAACACCCTCTTCTGATCTCTGTAGACATTGCACTTACATGCATGCAGGCAATACACTCCCTGTAGCCCCAGCTGGCCTGGAACTCACTATGTAGACCAGGCTGGTCTTGAACTCAGAGATCTGACTGCCTCTGTGTTCCAAGTGCTGGGACTAAAGGCATGTGCCACCACGCCTGGCAAATAAAAGTATTTTTTTTTAAATTAAAAATACCCCAGGTGTGTCAAGTTGACACTAAAACTATCCAGCACAATAGGTATTCAATAATTATAAGATTAAATTTCTCAATAAAGGTCAATCAAAAAACAGGAAAAAAATTAAAAATTAAATTATGGCTAGAAAGATGGCTCAGCGGTTAAGAACACTGGTTGGGTTTGATTCCCAGCATCCACATGGCGGCTCACAGCCATCTGTAACTCCAGTTCCTGGGAATCCAATGCCCTCTTCTGACATCCACGGGCATTGCACAATACCTACCTACATGCAAACACAGGCAATACACACACATAAAATAAAAATAATAAATAAAAATTTAAAAAATTAAAAATAAAATTATGGTCAAACTATGAACCACAACATAAATGTACTGGAATTATCTTTTTGGAAATTAGTAGCCGCATTTGCCATTGGATAGAAAGCAGTCATATTTTGTCTTGATTAAAATTAATAGGTTTGGTCAGGTGTGGTGGCGCACGCCTTTAGTCCCAGCACTCAGCAGGCAGAAGCAGGCGAATCTCTGTGAGTTCAAGGCCAGCCTGGTCTACATAGTGAGTTCCAGGACAGCTGGGGCTACAGGGAGACCCTGTCTCAAAAAGACAAAAATAAATAAATAAATAAATAAATAAATAGGTTTGAGACCTTCTCAAAAAAATTTAATAGCTTTTACATTTTGATCACAGAGTAAGGACATTAACTTAGCCCTCCCCTTTGTGCCTTGGTTCTTTGTGCCCCAGGGAAACTAAGAAGAATCCTCTGTAACCAGTTTGTAGGAGTTAGTTTTCACATAAATGTGACAAAGTAGCCAATGAGAAAGATGTGCAGACTCCCTGAGATGGACTTTACCTGGTATCCCACAGATGTCAGTAAAGAGACTGCCCCAAAATGGAACGACTGGCACTGTGGCACTGTACCCTGTAGCCCTAGCTGTGAGAGCTGAGGCAGGAGGATCACTTGAGTCCAAGAGCTGCAGCCCAACCTAGCAATATAGCAAGACTACAGCAAGTCTCTAACAAGAACTGGAATGATTGGAGAGTGGGGAGGAGCAGATAGAAAAGCTCAGATAATGTTTGTGTGTGTGTGTCTGTGCTCATGTGTGCACATAAACATGGGGGCCAAAGGTTGATGTCTAGTGCCTTCCTCAATCACTTCTCTACCTTGTTGTTTGAACCTTTTTCATATATCTTTATCATATTTAGACCCCTCCCCAGCTGCACTTTTCCCTTAATACCTCCTGCCTGATTTCATATACTCTCTTAGATTATTATGGCCTATCGAGTCAAATTTGTGTTCCTAAATGCCCTTTGGTATGGGTCTATCCACTGGAGCCTGGTTAACCTATCCAGCATCACACCCTTAAAGAAAACTGACTTTCCCTCTCCCAACAGCTTTCAGTTGCCAATAGTTCCTCAGCATGGATTGGGGATTCTTATCCACTTCCCCAATTCTTCTTTTTTTAAAAAATATTTTATTGCTGGGCATGGTGGCGCACGCCTTTAATCCCAGCAGAGGCAGGCGGATCTCTGTGAGTTCGAGGCCAGCCCAGTCTACATAGCGAGTTCCAGGTCAGCTGGGGCTACAGGGAGACCCTGTCTCCAAAAAAAAAGACCCCCCGAAAAAATTTTTATTTTATTTTGTGCATGAGTGTATTGCCTGCATGCATGAAAGTGTCCCTGTGTCATGCAGTGCCTGCGGAGGTCAGAAGAGGGCATTAAATTCCCCTGGAACTGGAGTTACAGATGGTTGCTAGCCACGATGTGGGTGCTGGCAATTGAACCTGGGTCCTCTGTAAGAGCATCCAGTGCTCTTAACCACTGAGCCATCTCTCCAGCCCCCACTTCGCACTTTCTATGCAGGGATTTTGTCTGGCTTACACTTACATGAATCTTGTGCATGCTGTCACCATTGCTATGAGTTCATTTGAGTAAGTGCCCAGCTGTCTAGAAAACTTTCCTTGTGGTCATCAACCTCCTCTTGCTCTTACACTCTTTCCACCCTTTTTTTTTTTTTTTTTTTTTTTTTTTTTTTGCAATGATTCCTGAGCCTTGGGAGGCAGAAGTTTGGTATAGATGTCCTATTCAGGGATAAGTCCTCTGCAGTTTCTTATTCTCTGCACACTGGCCATTTGTGGGTTTCTGGGTTAATTACTATCTGCTGCATGAGGATACTTCTCTGATGAGTTGAGAGATGCATTAATCTATGGGTATAACAAGTCATTAAGAGTGAGTGTAATACTATGTCTATTTAGCAGATTAATGGTAGTAGACTCTCCCCTATGGCCTGTAACCTGTCTAGCTATAGTTTCCTAGAGTTTATATAGGTGTCAGGTATGTCTTCCATCTTATGAAGCAGACCTTAAATCCAAAGTAGTTGGTTCCTCCCACAACATTTGTGCTTCTATTGCACCAGTGGACATATCTTGCCAGGCTAGTTGTTGTAGCTCTCAGGATTCATAGCTGGACAAGGTTGATGATTACTTTTCCCTTACAGTAGCATGCATAGCACCTTCCGGCACTGTGACAGCTAGCCAGTAGAGATGAAGCCTTGAAGTCAGTACCAGCCTGATTTTTTTCTTGTTTGTTCTATGGCGCAGGTGTGTAATATCTTTAGCAATAGGGTCTCACTGCCAAGTTCTGGTGGGTAACCTAGAGCAGGAGCAATAGCCAGTATTGTTTGAAACAGGGTCTCTCACTGAAACTGTACCTCAGCAATTGGCTAGACTTTACCTCATATGGTTTGTGGTATGGACTGAGTAGGCAAGGTAATACAAATGAAGCACTCAGTATGGGTCTCAGCCGTAACAAGCACTTAACCATTGGACTTTGGGCATTACTTTAACTTCTCTGAGTTCCAGTTGCCGTATCTATAAAATAAAGATGATCATGCTCCTTGCTGTGCCTGCTTTTTAAGACTATAGTAAAGTATGTGTCAAAGTACTGTTTTTGTTGTGTTTTTTTAATTTATTATTTTTATTGGTTTTTTTTTTATGTGTATGCATGTATTGCTTGCATGTAAGTAAGTGCATCCATGTTGTGCAATGCCCGCGGTAGATAGGAGAGGCTGTCTGCTCCCCTGGGACTGGAGTTACAGACAGCTGCCATGTGGGTGCTGGGATTCGAACCCAGGTCTTCTGCAAGAATAACCAGTGTTCTTAACCACTGAGCCATCTCTCCAGCCCCTTGTGGCTTCTTAATCCTTGTCCTAGGACATCTCCAGGAGTGTGCTCAGTGAGATTATTAAAATAGAGAGCGCTTATACTTCACCCTGCTTTGTTTTTCACTTCCCAAGAAAACTGAACATAGTTTGGAAAAACACTTTTCAGGTGCATTCATAAATCATTCAATGTTCATATTAAAATACCCTTGATATTTATTATTTAAGAGCTGAACTTTTAATAGTAGTTGTTTTAGCCTTCTACTAAAATCATTATAAATCCTTAATTCTACATTATTTATTAGTGTTAAGAGCAGGACAAAAGAATGCCATCCCAAGCGAATTAGCTCAACACCTGGAACATGCAGCAGTGGTGCCAGAGTATATCTTCTAGGAACAAGTTTACTCACAGCCAAGGTTGAGCTAATTGTAGTAGAAATGTTTAGACACAGAGTTGGGGGAGGCTTTTCAAAATCAGCTTATTTAAACAGTCACTTGTAAATGTTAGTGTCTACCAGAATCATCTGCAGACTGTTGGGGTCCACTTCCAGCCTCTGAGTCAGTTGGGCTGCTCCTGAATCTAGTGAATGTCTGTGTTCACTTCATTTGGCCAAGACAAAGGTTGTGCCAAGGAAGGGGCCTACTCATGAAACCCTGACTCCTGGCTCAGGATTCACCTTTTCCTGATTCTGGGAAGGCCCAAGTATCCTGTTCTGTCCCACAGTCTGGTAAGTGGACATGATTCACCACTTCTATATCAATGCTAATACTTTAGCTAGGAATGGTGGAATACATCTATAGTCCCAGCTTTGTGGAAAGCAGAATGATCATTTGAGCCCATGAGTTCAAAACAAACCAGGACAGCATAATGTTAAGACCCTATCTCAAACAACAACAAACTAATGCTTTATTGTTACTGAAAAGGACAGTTTCCTTTTATGACAAAGACATGACAAAGACAGTTATGAAGCCATATTGCCTGGGTCCGTTTCTGTCTATCACTATTACCTGTGGGATTTGGGATAGGCTTAGTTTGATTTGTAACTTTTTGTTATGGTCTCTTGACCAAAGTTTTTATTTACTTTATTAAGCTATAGTTAACACATATTGTACATGTTTTTAGAGTACACTTGATGTTTTGTTACATCATAGGATGATCATATCAGGACAATTAGCATATCCATCACCATAAACATTTGTCATTGTGAAGTAAATAATGAAAAATCTTCTACCTGTTTTCAATATCTCCCTATTCCCTCTTGGTTTTTTTTTAAATGTGTGTAAGTGTTTTGCCTACATGTAAGTAAGTGCACGATGTCCATGCAATGCCCTTACAGTCTAGAAGGCATCAGATCCCCTGGAACTAGCATTACAGGTGGTTGTTAGCCACCCTGAGGATGCTGGGACCTCAACTCAGGTCCTCTACAAAAGCAGCCCGTGTTTTCAACCACTGAGCCATCTCTCCAGTCTCTCTCCTGTTGTTGTTTTGAGACAGGGTCTCATTGTGTAGCACTGACTGGCCTGGAACTTGCTATGTACACCAGGCTGACCTCAAACTCACTGAGATCATCTGCCTCTGCCTTCTGAGTGCTGGGATTAAAGGCATGTGCCATGACATCTGGCTCCTGTTTTTTATTTTTACTTTTCACTGGCGTATATATATGTATGACTACAACATAATGTATCCCATATATACCAATCAAATCAGGGTACTTATAATTTCTATTCTTTAATCATTTCTATTCTTGGAAACCTTTGGATTCATGGTTCTATCGAAATATTTAAAAGATTATTATAGACTACATTTTCTAGTATGCTATAGAATGCCTAAGTAATTCCTACTGACTGTTTTGGAACCCATTATTTAGCCTATCTCCGGACACTTCCTCCAATCCCCTCCCAGTATCTGGCGATCACTATTTTGTTTCCTTCTATATTATTATTATTTTGTTCCATGAGTGAGACTCCTGGGATTACTTATTTAAGTAGACTTTTGAAATAAAATTCATAGACAATATAGTTTATCAATATAGGCAAAAATATCTCAGTAGTCTAAACTTAGTCTCTTAGTAGTTTGTATGCTTCCAAATTTATATGTTATTCTAAAACTTTTTTTTCTGTAGAGTTTTTATTTTCTCTTTTTCCTGATGACATATGGTAGTTGCTAATACTGTTCATATGTGACCATAGTGTGCTTTGTTTTACAGTTTATCCTTCTCTTTGGAGGAATCCCTTACCTCTGGAGACTTTCTGGACGGTTCTGTGGTTCTGCTGGCTTTGGACCAGAGTATGAGGTATGTGATTGACTAGCATATTGGTTCTAGTCCTTATTTTGCTTGGTACATATAATACCAAAGTTAGCTTTTTGGCTCCTGTCTTCATAGACTTGCTTCTCTATATGTACAGTCCTTGTCTGTGCATGTGTTAGAATAATGCTAGTCAGTATAAGAAGCTCCAGAATTTCAGTGGCTTCTTCCTTTCTCAATCACATAATAGCTGGTGTATTTTTAGTTAACAGATGACTTTGTTCCATATGATGAGCCAGAGAATCAATCTTTTTGATTTTATGGGTTTGTCACCTAGTGCCTCAGAGACATTGGGAAGGAAGGGTATGCTCTCTTTAACCTGGGTACCCACCAAGGTGATAGTGCATTCACACTCCTCTGGTGAGCCAGCCATTTGGTCTTATCCAGATGCAAAGGAACTGGGAAATGCAGTCTCTGATTAGGCTGCTGCTTCTTAGGAGCAACCCTGTGCAATGTCAGGGGAAGCATGAATTTTGTTGACCCTGTACTAAGCAGGGTGTCATAGACATTTAGCAGCCACTTCAAATAAAGACAGAAAATTTCATTTATTTATTGTTTCTTTGTTTGTGTGCGCATGTGCATGTGGAAGTGAGATGACAGCTTGTAGGAATCAGTTCTCCTTTCCGCCATGTGTGTTCAAGGGATTGGTCACAAGCACCTTTACCTGCTGAGCCATCTTGCTGCCCTGGAATAGATACATTTTGTTGAATGAGTTAACACAATTTCTACATAAGTCAATAGGAGATATTCTTTATTTTAATTTTTTTTTTTTTTTTTTTTTTGGTCTTTTTGAGAAAGGGTTTCCCTGTAGCCCCAGCTGTCCTGGAACTGACTATGTAGACCAGGTTGGCCTTGAACTCACAGAGTTCTGCCTGTCTCTGCCTCCCAAGTGCTGGGAATAAAGGTGTGCTCCAGCACACCTTGGCAGGGGTTGTTTATCTTAATGGTGTTTTAAAGAATTTTATTTTGGGGGCTGTAGAGATGGCTCAGCGGTTAAGAGCACTAACAGCTCTTACAGAGGACCCAGGTTTGATTCCCAGCACCCACATGTCGGCTACGAACCGTCCTTAACTCCAGTTCCAGGGGAATCCGAAACCCTCTTCTGACCTCCACGGCATTGTGCAACATGGGTGCACTCACATACATGCAGGCAATACACTCATACACATAAAATAATAAATAAACTTTAAAAATTTATTTTATGTGTATGTGTAGATTGTCTGCATGTATGCAAGTGCATTCGTCTGATTGCCCATGAGGTTAGAAGAGGGTGTTGGATCTCCTGGAACTGGAGTTATGGATGATTGTTAGCTGCCATGTAGGTGCTGGGAACCAAACCTGGGTACTCTGCAAGAGCAGCCAGTACTTTTAACCACTGAGCCATCTCTCCAGCCCCTTAATGGGATATTGGTTTTGGGTTTTTTTTGAGACAGGGTCTCCCTGTAGCCTCAACTGGCCTGACACTTGCTATGTAGACTAAGCTGGATCTCATAGAGATCTGCCTGCCTTTGCCTCTTGGGTGCCAGAATTAAAGGCATATGCCACCATGCCCAGCTTAAATGGGATATTTTATATAATGTTCTGAGGTATGAGTTTTGCATTTAATGATTTAAAGATCTTTTCCTATTGGTTTATATAGGCCTTTGTTTTCTTTAATGGCTACATGGTACTGGCAGTCCTCACTTTGTATAATTCTGATATATAAAGGTCACTTACTACAGTTTAGTGAAATAAAACCAGTCCTTCAACAATATGGATCAAATTTCAGTTACCATTATATGAGTACTTAAATAAATTGCAAACTTCCCTGTTAGCTCTTCAGTCCACAGATCACTCCGTAAGTAGTAATGCTCCTGGTGATCAAGGCCAGTCATGTCAATATTTCATCAGTCTACCAGTGTGGTTACTGCCTATCTGTTACTCAGTTATTCAGAGTGTGGTGCCTGTTTATCTTTCAGCTAAAAACCATATAACATTTTATAAAAGTGAGTAGTTGAGTTGGGGCACACCTTTAATCCCAGCACTTGGGAGGCAGAGGCAGGCGGATCTTTGTGAGTTCAAGGCCAGCCTGGTCTACATAGTTCCAGGACAGCTGGAGCTACAGGGAGACCCTGTCTCAAAAAGACCAAAAAAAAAAAAAAAAAAAAAAAAAAAAAAAAAGTGAGTATTTGAGCTGGACCCAGTGGTGCACACACCTGGTCTCAGCTACATGAGAGGCTGAGCCTGGAGAATCACTTGAGCCCAGAAATTCACTGTATAACTGGACAGCATATTAAGACAGACAGACAGACACACATGCGCGCATGCACACACATCAAACAACAAAATGTATGATTGAAAAAGGGAATCAGTTGGCAAAAGTGAAAGTGCAGCAAAGAAAATGAAAAACGGTAACACAAAGTGAAGTTCAAATCTGATGTTAATGAACAGTAGAACAGCGACTGTTACTGTTAGTGACTGTATGAAGGCAACTTGGTGACATAAGTGAGGGATATAGTTGTGATAAAAGGATGGAGATGTTGCAGAAGTAGTAATTTTGCAACACCCCTCACATTAAAGGACTTCTGGAGACATTTCATGTTGAAGTTCAAAAGATGTCAGAAGCTCATTTAGTCTCTGGTGTATGACTGCTCTCTGAGACAGAGAAAAGATTCCATGTCCTAAGTTATACAAGGAGAAAGAAAGCAATGTTTAAATTCCCCTTAAATTGGGGCTAGAAAGATGGCTCAGTGGTAAAGAGCACACTGGCTGCTCTTGCAGAGTACCTGGGTTTGGTTCCCAGCACCCATATGATATCTAACCATCCGTAACTCCAGTTCCTCTTTTGACCTCCACAGGCACTAGGCACCAGGTATGCACATGGTAACTACATGTATGCAGGCAAAATACTCATCCACATAAAATTTTAAAAAAAAAATTTAATCCTCTTAAATCATTGCAAAAAAGAAGTTTTTAAGGATTTTGAATGTGGGCTGGAGAGTTGGCTCAGCGGTTAACAGCACTGACTGCTCTTGCAGAGGACCCGGGTTCGATTCCCAGCACCCACATGGCAGCTAAGAACCACCTTAACTCCAGTTCCAGGGGAATCCGAAGCCCTTTTCTGACCTCCGCAGCAATGCACAATACGGGTGCGCTCACATACGTGCAGGCAATACACTCATACACATAATTAAAAAAAAAAAGATTCTGAATGTTTCTAATGTTTTAAATAAGAAGGTACTAAAAAATTACTTTTCTTCTACTTCCCTGTACGTTAATAAGAGCTGATGGTAATGAAGTTTTCAGTTATTGACCAAAAATTTTAAAGATCATAGAACAATTCACTTTTTCTTTCTTGTCTTTTTGAGACAGTCTCCCTATAGTCGCAGCTATTCTGGAACTGTGTAGGCCAGGCTGGCCTTGAACTCACAGAGATCCCCCTGCCTCTGCCTCCCAAGTGCTGGGATTAAAGGCATGGGCCACCATGCCTGGAGAACAATTAGTTTCTTAATTAATCATTAAAATCACTAAGCATAGTGGCATGCATCTGTAATTTCATCAGTGGGAAGTATGGCAGGAGAACCATGAGCTCCAGGCCAACCTGGACTACAGTTAGAGGTAATGTCTAAAAAGGGGGAGGGGTAGATTGCTCTACAAAGTGAGTTTACAGTCACTTTTATGATTCTAAGCTACTGTGTCAAACAAGAACTGACTGTTCGTGTGTGTGTTTGTTGGTACATTGGTTTCAGATTCCTTGTTATATATAATGCTGCAGTGCACTTTTTACCTATATATTTATGCAGATATAAAAATATGTATGGAATTAGCTAGGTGAAAGACTAGTGCAGGTAAGTTTTTAAAAATTCAGGTGGGGTGTGGTGGTGGCATATGCCTTTAATCCCAGGAGGCAGAGGCCGGCAGATCTTTGTGAGTTTGAGGCCAGCCTGGTCTATGTAGCGAGTTCCATGCCAGCTGGGGCTACTGAAAGACCCTGTCTCAAAAAGATGAAAAAAAATTTTTTTTTTTTAATTTTGTGTGTAAGAGTGGTTTCCCTGAATGTATGAAAGTGCACTATGTGCCTGCAATACCCAGGACATCATAACCCCTGGAACTGGAGTTAAGGATAACTTAGCTGCCACATAGGCGCTGAGAACTGAACCTGGGTCCTCTGAAAGAGCAGTTAGTGCTCTTAACAGCTGAGCTATCTCTCCAGCCTCATGTAGTTAAAAGTATGTGCTACCAAATTGACTCCTAAAGCAGCTTTTTGGTTTGCTTCTTTTTCTTTTTGTTTTTGTTTTGTTTTGTTTTGTTTTGTTTTGTAGTCTTTTTGAGACAGCGTCTTCCTGTAACCCCAGCTGGCCTGGAACTCTATATAGACCAGGCTGGCCTTGAACTCATAGAGTTCTCTGCCTCCTGAGTGCTAAGATTAAAGGAGTATGCCACTACACCTGACAGTTTGCTTTTTAATAGTGAATGAAGTAGTGAAATGCCCTTTTCCTGGATCTTTTGCCTATCTCATGTGAAAAATGTTACTGTGTTTTTATTTAATACTTCTTATTCAATGGAAAAGTCAGTTATGAAGCAACATTAAGTGAAAGTATGTGTGTGACTAGTACTGGTGTCCTGGAGATGGACTTTTAGATTGATTCAGTTTTTCTTATTTATTTTTGCACATTTTTATATACATTATTATCTTCATGTATATTCTGCAGTTATTAAAATCTTAAATATATATCAAAATGCCAAAAGTGGTTTTCTATAGAGAGTTTTAATTTTTGCTTATAAGAAAATTCAGCAACTGGCTGGAGAGATGGCTCAGTGATTAAGACCACTTCTCTTCCAGGGGACCTGAGTTTGATTCCCAGCACCTATGTCAGGCAGCTCACAACTGCCTATTACTCTGGTGTCAGGGGATCAAGAATGTCTCTGGCCTCTATGAGCACACACAGATACACATATACACACAAATAAAAATAAATCTTAGAAAGAAAATTCAGTAATGAAGATGAACTTTTGTATAATTAAAAACATTTTCTATATTTTCAAAAAGAAGTCAGGGTAATGGTGCATAAAATCTAAGTTTATACCCATAATCCTGGCACTGGGGAGGCCAAGGCAAGAGTATAAGGAATAGGTGAAACCCTGTCTTCCCACCCATCCCCTCCCCTAACAGTAAGAAGAAAAATGAGAAAAAAATATGAAGAGAAAAGGTAGATCTCAGCTTATCCTAGGCAGAACTTCCTGGTTTCCCAAACTGTTAGCAAGGAATTTCATAACTGCCGTCCTTATTTTTGCATAGTGAGATGCTGCCTGGTCCTTCTCAGCAAGTGATGAGCCTACTTGACTCAGAAGGCTCCAGAGTTGTGTTCTGTATCCTGAACACAAGATGGGATGAGTAAGCTAATCTCAGACAGGATGAGTCTGTCTGAGTCACTTCCCCACATGTAGCTCCTGCTGCATCTTACAGTGTATTTCCTTCCATTTCTGTTGTCCCCATAGTGGCTGCCCCATCACCTGCCAGTTTTCTTTCTCCCACTGGGCCATACATAAGGTTATGCCTTTGAACGTGGCCCAGCTGTCAGTACAGATGGTTACTGGCCAAGTGCTCTTCATTCAGCCCATTGACTGCTCTCTTCTTCTCCCCTTTCCAGCCACATAGTGTCAGTATTGCCACTGCTACCCATTCTTGTCTGGCACCCCTGCTGGTGCCATCAGTGTACCAGGCATCAGCAGGAATTGGGGGAGTCCCTTCTAGCACTTGGTCTGGTCTTACTGGAGGGTCAACTATAGGAGGCGAGGGGAGAGGTTCTGTGCCTTGAAATGACACTGGCCCTAGTACTGCCTGGATAGCATCAGTGATCAGGCTTGCTTACACCACCTCTCGCTGTTGTAAGTATGCATGCCATCTTTGCAATGTTTGGTTTTGCCCCATACCTGGCATGGGCTTGGCTAGCAGGCCCTCCACCCATCCTTTTATGGGCTGTGCAGTTTTTACAATAATGGGGGTGGGGTCTGTAATGGATTCCACCTGTTGCAATGCTTTGTCAACAGCCAGCAGTTGCTGTTCTAGAGTCTGTACCAGGACTCTGTCCCTTTTCATAAGCTCCATCCATAGCCCTCAGGGTCCCTGATGACTTCCAAGAGGAAGGGACACCAAGGTATTGGGGCACACAGCTGTTTAGCTTGCCTGACCAGTATCTTGGCCTGCTTAAAAGCCTCTTGGGCCTTTACATCCCAATCCCATGTAGCACCTCTTTTTATTAAATTATATAGGGGACAGGTGACCTGAGCAAAGTGAGGTATAAAAATTTGCCAATACTCTAGAAGCCCCCAAAATACCTGTAACTGTTTTGCGTTTATTGGTACAGGTTGTAAAAATTTTTCCAACAGCCATACTGAGTATGATGCGAGTCCTACACTACCATAAAACTCCTAAAAATTTTAACACTGTACCTGCCCCTTGTACTTTGTGCAGGTTGATTTCCTATCCTCACTCATTCAGGTACACTTGCATGTCCCCCAAATGAGCTTCCAAATCTGTAAAGTACTCAGAAGTTAGCATTATGTTGTCTATATAGTAGAACCTCTTCACAGAGGGAGGGCAGGGTGACAGGACCAGCCACCATCCCATGACAAAATGTGGGGCTGTGGCCTGGCGTGGTGGCTCACACCTTTAATCCCAGCACTTGCTAGCCTGGTCTATGTAGGGAGTTCTAGGCCAGCTGGGGCTACAGGGAGATCCTGTCTCAAAAAAAAAAAAAAAAAAGGTTGGGCTGTGGCAATAACCTTGGGGAAGTACTTTGAAGGTCCATTGTCCTCCATTCCATGTGAATGTGAGTTGGTCTTGGGATTGAGCACCTAAGAGGATACCAAAGAATGCCTCCCATTCATGCAGCTGTACCCAACACAGTACTTCTAACTAAAATGGGGTCCTTCCATGCTGTAGTGGACCTTGATAATGCATTCTTTAGTATCCTTCCTGATAGGCCAAGCAGGGCCACTAAAAGGGCTCTGGGCTAGACAGATAATCTCTATCCATTCTTGTTCCTGGATGTTTTCCATAAGTTCATCTCAACCCCCAGACAGCCAGTACTGTTTGATATTCACAACCCTTTGTGGAGTGGGCAATTTGACTGGCTCCCATCTTGCCCACCCCCAAGTAATTGCTGTTTGTACCCTCAGTAGTATGTAGGGTGTGACCCAGTAGGGCATCCACCCCTAGAATTTTCTCTCTCAGGGGAGAGATGTACACCTTGTATTCCTGAGGGGGATAATTTCCCACTCTCAGAATGAGTCTAGTCTGCTTTACCATATGGTTTTATCCCCTACCTGTCCACTGCCATCCATTGGTATTTAGGGATGTTGCCATGTATCATGTACACTCTGCTCCAGTATCCACTAGGGCCCATATGTTTTGTATATTAATGGGGGACCAATTCAACATGGTGCCTCCAGTTACCCAGTATGGCCCTCAGCTGTAGGCAACTTTGGCCACCCCATTAGGGGAGTGGCTGGAGGGGCTCCCATCTTGTGAGGCTGCCTTCCTCTGAAGCGGGTGGTCTAGTTGGAGTTACCTGTACCTCCTGGTCTCCAGTGTCTCTTAGTCCTGTGGTGAATTTCCGGTCTGGTCTTAAAGCCCTCCATAGGCTCACCAGCACAGAGTTTGGTTGCCTGTCAATTTTGTCCCTGGCAACTCCTGCTCTGCACAGATCCATCCATATCTGTGCTCGGGAGACAAGGATGGGCTGTTTTACTGGGTTCCTGCCCTTTTCCCAAGTGTCTACCTACTTTAGCACCTTGTGAACCCAGTTTACATGTTGGTCCAAATCATTTAAATCCGCTAAGGTCTCTCCTGCTTCATACAGGTCACGCCTAACCATGGGGCTCAGCACTGCCACCAAAGCTTCATACCAGTCTCGTGGGCCTTGCTGAATTAAGTTTCCAGTAAAAACAGCCTTGTCTGGGCCTGTGAATTGGGCATCAAACACAGCTTCCCTTATACCCAGTTCCCTCAATAATGCCTGTCCTTCCTCTATGGTCTTCCAGTCTCTGGTTTTCATGGAACTCTTAGCTGGGGATAACCATGTGTCCCTAATGGCTCATATGAGCCAATCCATCATGGACTGATTTCCCTCATATTGCTTTAGATTGTGAAGTCTTTGTCTCAAGGAGGGATGAGTGGTCATATTGCTCAGCTTCTCTGCTTCTGTAGAGCTCAAAATAATTCCACCTGCCCCCATGTCCCATAGCCTCACAAGCCAGGTGGGTAGGGGGTGCCTTCACTGCTTGTTTGAATATCTTCCCTAGTTCTAACAGCTCTGGTGCTGAGTGTTCGCTGATTACCATGGTCTCCTGCGCCAGGCTATTGTTAAAACTTCCATCAGCATGCTGAACCAAGAATTTTCCTTTTCATTGAATTAAAGGTCAGACCCAAGGGGCATCTTCCACTATTTCTTGGCTGCTTCCTACTTCATCATTACCTGGTGCTCCTTCTTCCCGGGGGTTCCAGGTTTTGGGGGTCCCAGGATGGGCCTTAAATTATCAATCTGATCTGGTTTTCTTCCCTTTAGAACTCCTAGCCATGCCAATACCTCCATCTCCTTTTCTCTCTTATCCAATTTACCAGCAAGGTCAGAAACCAGTACTGAAGAGGCCAGCCTCATATTCCTCTGTCGCTTTAATTCCTCTCTTAGACCTTCAGTTTCCCTCCGGACTACTGCCTCTGCTTGAGACAGAGTTCTTACTACCAATAGCAGCAGCCAGGCAACCTCCACAGCTTCTTGCTGATACTTCCATCTCTGATGGGCTACTCCCAGGGCTTGCAAAATTTGTTCTAGACCTTCTGTCTTCAAGACATCTCCATACTCACATGACAGACCCCACCAGTCAAGTAGGCATATCATTCCATATCACCTATAAGAGGGCTGCTATCCTGGGATTTCCCCCACTGATCTCACCTGTTTAGGTGGCCTCACCGTAGTCACACATCTCACCATCCACTGTATTCTCCATGCCACTGCCGCTACCCCCACTGGGCCTATGGGGATGGCCCACTAGGTCAGTATTTGCTCTGCCCACACTTTCCCCTCACCCAACTTTGCTTTGGTCGTTGGTCTTCTCCCCATATCAGACATCACCATTGCTCTTCCCAAACTCATCCTCAGTTTTGTCATATCCTGCTCAAGTACACCAACTGCTGCTAAAAATGACTTCTTGGAGATGTGCGTGGCGTCCGGCCTCCCTCCTCCCACCATCCTTACAACAAACTGAGGTACAAATTCTCCAAAACTGCAGTTTGGAAAATCCTAACGAATTTATTGGACTTACTAACAAGGTAGGGACTTACAGAAGAGTGCCTCCCCACCTCCATTTTAGGCTGCGCTAGAAAGTCCACACCTAAGCATAGATTCTGTGACCTCCAGACAGCCTCACAAAATGGTGAGAGGTGTGCCTCATGGTGTTTTCTGCTTCTGTATCCTTAGTCCCTCTCCCTCATGCAGCTAAGGCTGACTGATTGGGAGAGAGGGGTGACTGACTCCCCTCTGACCCTCTTTTTCTTGGAGAAGACCAGTTATAATCCTAGCAAGCAGGTGCAACCAAACTTGGGAAGAAGGTGTGACTAGATCTTGCCAGTTTAGTTTGTCAGTTGGAGGACACTTCTATGTAACAACCAGGCTGGCCTCCCATCTCATAGAGGTCTATTGGGATTAAAGATGTATGCCATTACACTCAGTTTATTTTTATTTTAATTAATTAATTTATTTTTTGGTGTTTTTGAGATAGGGTTTCCCTGTAGCCCCAGCTGTCCTAGAACTCACTATGTAGACCAGGCTGGCCTTGAACTCAGAGATCCACCTGCCTCTGCCTCCTGAGTGCCAGGATTAAACGCATGCACCACCACACCTGGCAAATAGTTACAAGTAATACTATTTCTTTAGCCCTGGCTGTCCTGGAACTCACTATGTAGACCAGGCTGGGCTTGAACTCACAGAGATCCGCCTGCCTCTGCTGGGATTAAAGTGCTGGGATCAAAGGTATGCACCACCATGCCCAACTTGCCTCTTAATCTTAAACTGCACCACAGAACCATCCTGCCTCAACACCTTCAGATTAATATGATTGTTCTCAGTCTTGACTCCTTCCTTGGGGTTCTCGTGGCCCTGGTGATTGCCCGAATCTCCTCAGCTGCTGCTTCACAAAAGAGTATTATTTTTATTTTATGCGTGAGTGTATTGCCTGCATGTAGGTGCACCTGTGTTGTGCAGTGCCCATGGAGGTCAGAAGAGATTGTTGGAACCCCTGGAACTGGAGTTATGGACAGTTGTTAGCCACCATGTGGGAGCTGGGAATTGAACCCTAGTCCCCTACAAGAGCAGCCCGTGCTCTTAACCTCTCTGAGCCATCTCTGTAGCCCTTAAAGGGATTAAAGGCCCAGCTCTTAATTGTCTTTTTACCTCTTATAAGTAAACTTTTTCTGAGGTCAGGATGATGTTATGGATCTGTGCTACCCATGGAATCACGTGCATTGCTTGGGATGGAATAAGCACTCAGCACATACTTGTTCATATTATTCATTTGAGAACTATTCTTTTTCTTCTTGTGCTTAGATCACTCAATCCTTGGTGTTTCTGCTGTTGGCTACTCTTTTCAGCGCATTAACTGGCTTGCCATGGAGTCTTTATAATACTTTCGTGATAGAAGAAAAACATGGCTTCAATCATCAGGTATTTTTTAATGTAAAGATTTCTGTGCTTTAGTCTTAATGTAATAATTTAGATATGGTTTGCTGTGTTAGAGCTTGAGTCAGTGAAGGAAAAAAACCCACAGATATGGGAAAGATGGTAGTTTGAAGTCTTGGTATAAACTCTTGAGCTGTGTGTGGTGGAACACACATTTAATCACAGCACTTGGGAGGCCAAGGCAGGCAGATCTCTGAGATTGAGGCCAGCCTGGTCTACATAGTGAATTCCAGGCCAGCTGGGGCTACAGGGAGACCTTAACTCAAACAAACTCCAGAAAACAAATACACTTTGAGCTCTAATGTTTAGTGGTTTTCAGCTAATAATATTTCAGTTGTGTCTAAGGCACTTATTATTGTCTTAGGGTGCCTAGTATCATCTAACAGTTTTACTACATATTAATCTTAAAAAATTGCTTGACTAATGTGCCTTTTGTTTATTTACTAGACATTTTAAAAGCAAGCCAGTTTCTTAGTTAATAATGGTAATATTTTCTTTTTCAGACTTTGGAGTTTTTTATGAAAGATGCAATCAAAAAATTTATTGTGACTCAATGCATTTTATTGCCTGTGTCTTCCCTTCTGCTTTACATTATTAAAATTGGAGGTGACTATTTTTTTATTTATGCATGGCTGTTCACATTAGTTGTTTCTCTGGTGAGTAAATTCTCTGATTTTCTTATTTTTCTTTTAAGATTAAAGAAATTATTTTTATTTATGTATATGTCTGCTTGTCTGTGTTGAGTGAATGCCACCTATGGGTGCCTGCAGAGGCCAGAAGTGGACTTCAAATCCTTGGTGCTGGAGTCAGTGATGTGGGTGCTGGGACCTGAATGTGGGTCCTCAGGAAGAGAAGCAAGCCCTCTTAACTGCGGAGCCATCTCTCCAGCCCCCATTTCGTTTTCTTTAAAAAACTTCCTTGCTAAGATTGTCATGTTTTCATTATCATATAAATAGGATTTTTTGTTTGTCTGTCCGTTCGTCCCCCCCCCCCCCGTTTTTTTGAGCAAGGGTTTCCCTGTAGTCCCAGTGGGAATTTGCTATGTAGACCAGGCTGGCCTTAAACTCACAGATCTGCTTGCCTCTGCCTCCTGAGTGCTGGGATTAAAGGCGTGCAACACCATACTGGGCTATAACTAGTTCTTAAGAAGAGGATGAGATGTGAGCAGGTGCTTATGTGAATTTCCCTCGTGGTTCCTACTTTGAGATTCAAAAATATGAGAGTTGATTCATAAACTTTGTTCTCTTTTGGCCAACTCTTAGAGTTGCCAGAAGCTCGTTGTTGAAGTTGGGGCTGTGCATTTATGAGTTTGACAGGAATGGATAGATGACTCTTGAATGACCCCACAGAACCTATAAAGCACTAATGTTTTCTTTTTTTTTTTTAAGTTCTCCTGCCCCATTTTCTCCTCACTCCCCAAAACTGGGACTGCCCTTTAGTACTAATATTTTGAAGATAAAATAGATTTAAGAGAGATTAAAAAAAAACAAAGCCTGGAGCTGGGAGTAGAGCTTAGTTGGTTAGTGCTTGTCTAGCATGTACAAGGTCCTAGGTTCCATCACCAGTACTGCATCAAACAGGTATAGTGCTGTGTTGGAGAGGTGAAGACAGGAGGATCAGAAATTCAAGACTACTTTTAGGCATATAGTGAGGCCAGCCTGGGTTAGAGATCTTGTCTCAGAAGGAAAAAAGACATGTGCTTTACCTTCTGGCCTCTGGCCTCTCCCTGTCCTCCCTTCTCATTTATCCCTTTCCTCCCTCTTTCATTTCTTTGTTTTTGTTTTTGTCTTGAGATTGGTTAGTTTGTTTCTTGAGAAGCATCTTTGTAGTTCAGGCATGTAATCTAGGCTGGCCACAAATTCATGGCAATTGTCCTGCCTCAGCCTTCCAAGTGCTGAGACTGCAGGCATGAGCCACCGTGCCTGCTTGTCCTTTCGGTGCCCTTCTCTGCTCCCTCCCTTGCTCCTTTACCCATTCTCAGCCTGCCTTCTCCTTTTTCCTCCCTGCTGCCACATTCCTCTCTCCTTCCCCTTCCCTTTTCCCCTCACCCCCCATTTTTCCTCTTACATTTTTTTTCTGTTTCTCGTGTTCTAAAGTGTTTTGTAGCACAGACATGGAATAATGCCGTCCCATGTTCTGTCCACCGACCCTCGAAAATACTATCATTTCTTCAACTCTGTTGATGATGAATATTTTCATCTGAATTATGTGCTGCTCATTACTGTACCTGTCACTACTGGAATAAGATCAGAAAATGGTGGCTAGTTGGACCAGTGTCTACTGTATGGCAAAGTGAAGTAAGAGGAAAGAGCTGAGGAAACACTTCCAGAAGTGCATTCAACCAGAGTATGGTTCTGAACCTCGGGACTGATTTTAGAGAAAAACAAACCAAGTTGTAGGCAGCTCAGGAAGGTTGCTGCACGTTCAAGGCCAGCTTGGTCTGCAGAACAAGCTCTAGGCTAGTCAGAACTACAAAGCAACACTGTTTGAAAAAAGAAAAAAAAAATAATGTGGGAGGTGCCTTTATCCCAGCTCTTGGGAGGCAGAGGCAGATATAAATCTGTGTTTGGAGGCCAGCTGGTTTACATAGTGAGACAATATCTAAAAAACAGAAAATATACGCAAACTTGTTTTGTTGTTGTTGTTTGGGGTGGAGTTTTTCTTTGTTTTTGTTGGAAGGGTGTTTGCTTTTTACATTTGTTTTGTATGTATGTATGTGGAGGGGACATGCTTGTGGAAGTGAGAGGACAACTCTCCTTCTACTCTGTGGATTCCAGGAATTGAACTCAGGTTGTCAGACTTGGTGGCAAGTGCCTTTACCTACTGAACCATCTGACTGGCCCTGTTTGTTTTTGTTTTAGACAGAGTCTAGCTATGTAACTTAGACTTGCCTTGAATTTATGATCCTCCTGCCTCTGCCACCCAATTGTTGGGATTACAGCAGTACACTATCATACCCAGCCAGAGTCAAGTTCTGATAATGCTTGTTTAGCAAAGACGTCACATTAATCAAGATTATTGGCTTGTGAAGTGCCAGGAATCTCCAGAAAGGGCCTGTTTATTACCACCCAGAGATCTTAATCACTACTAGTAGCATTATCTTCTAAAATTAAATTGATAGGTTTGCTGTGTTGTCATAATACTACTTTGATTCAAATCATAAACAGATATTGTCTCAGGTTTGGGGTGCATGAACGTAATTGTATCAATATAATTAATAATGTGTAGTTTTCTTTGAGAACATATTCGTAGGTTTTTCTGTTACGTTTCAGGTTCTTGTCACAATTTATGCTGATTATATTGCCCCTTTATTTGATAAATTCACACCTTTGCCTGAGGGAAAGCTTAAACAAGAAATCGAAGTGATGGCAAAGAATATTGACTTTCCTTTGACCAAAGTGTATGTTGTGGAAGGTAAGGCCATGTGGAGGTGAGAAGGGTTTATTTGAATGATTTGTTTTCAAGACTTTTTAAAACATTCATATTATTTTTATTTTATATATATGAGTGTATTGCCTTCCTGTATTTAAGTGCACCTGTGTTGTACAGTACCCATGGAGGTCAGAAGAGAGCATTGGCACCCCTGGACCTGGAGTTACAGATGGTTGTTAGCCTCCATTTGGGTGCTGGGAATCGAACCCAGGTCCTCTGCAAGAGCAGCCAGTGCTCTTAACCATTGAGCCATCTCTCCAATCCCTGTAGTTTTGAAAGTTGGATATTCAATTTTTTAAATGTATATTTTTATTGTTTAAGAATTTAATGCAATGTATTTTGATCATACTCATCCCCAGCTCCTCCCCTTAACTCCTCCCAGATGGATATTCAGTGTTTAAATCTTTGTGGGTCTTTTTGGACCAGAATCTCCCTGTAGCCCCAGCTGGCCTGGAACTCACTGTGTAGACCAGGCTGGCCTCGAATTTACAGAGCTCCACCTGCCTATGCCTCCCGAGTGCTGGGACTAAAGGCGTGTGCTCCTGCACCCAGCTGCATAGTGTCTTTTGCATCTGTTCAGTTATGCCATTAGTGTGCAGAAGCAGTCAGAGACGGTGAATAAACATGAGCCTGACTGTGTTCCATTAAAACTTAAAATATCACCAGTGAGAAGCAGTTGGGAAGTGAAGGGAGAGCAAAGATGGTTATAAACCAAAAGAATGAGCACCTAAAACTGGGCGTGGTGGTACACACCTTTAATCCCAGTACTTGGGAGGCAGAGGCAGATAGATCTGCCTATCAGTTCCAGGCCAGCTTAGAACTGATACACACACACACAAACATCTGTCAGAATAAGAAGAAACAAACAAACAAAATGAACAGCCAGAAGAGTGTAACAGTTGGGCAAGTATCAGACCATGCAGGCCTTTGTGAGTCAGCATAGAGAGTTGTTGTTTAAGTCTCATGTAGCCCACACAGACCTCCAGCTACTATATAGCCAAGGCTGATCATGAACTCCTTCCTGCCTTTGCTTCTGAAGTGTTGGGATTACAGGTGTGAGCCACCACACCAGGCCAGGAGACTCTGGAGCTGCTGTGTGAGAATGCATTGTAGGGAGAGGCAAGAGTGGAAGCAGAGGGAGCAGTTAGGAGGCTGTTAGAAGTGGTTTCTTTAAATTAGGGCAACAGTAGTTGAGGAGAAATAGATACCATTGGGGATGGGCTACAGAGGTGGTGTTGATGCAGTGTGCCGATAGATTACATGTGGGCAAACAGAGACCTTAAGGACAACAGCCTAGATTTTGATGTAGGTCAATGGCTAAGTGGTATGAGAAGGGGGCAAAAACTGGAAAAAGAACAAGTTTGTAAGGAATTAAGAGTTCTAACGGCTGTTATATATTGAAATATCTTTTAAACTTTGTCTTAGTGATAATGCTGCCAAGTAGTAGCAGCCAGTGGACTGATTTGAGCAGAAAAATTTCCTCCCTCCCTCTTTTTTTTTTTTTTTGGTCTTCTCCCTATAGCCCCAGCTGACCTGGAACTCACTATGTAGACCAGGCTGGTCTTGAATTCACAGAGCTCTGCTTGCCTCTGCCTCCTGAGTACTGGAATTAAAGACATGTAGTACCATACCCAGAAAATTTTCTTACTGAAATATTTTGTGATACCACATACAAAATCTTCAGAAAGTTGTTTACAACCCTGGAAAATGGACTTTTATATAGTGCAGCCAGGAATTTGGGATCATAGGGCACACCACTATGAAAGGGACACTGTTGTTGCCACTGCAGAACGCTAGTCAAGGGTTTATCCCTGTCTCAAAGAAGGTAGATGGCGTTCTTGAGGATGATACCTGAGGTTGTCCTGTGCCAACCACATGCACACATACACAAAGCATATAACCCTAGTATTCCTGCACCTACGCACACTGCAGAATTAAGTCTTGACTGCCTTGCTTTTTTGTGTGATTAGATGACTATCAGAGTTCCCGGGGCTACACCTGCATCCTCCTAAACCAGTACTCGGGGCCAGTTGCCAGGAGTTGCTGAGGAAGCAGACACCTGGTTTTTAGAGTTCCCAAATGAGAGGTAGTGTCACCTAAGACCTGCACAATGGGAAATTCCCTGAACTCGGAAAGATTACAGTAGTAGACAGGGGGAAAAAGTGCATGTAAGAATACAAACATTTGGGCTCAAGAGATGTTCAGCGATTAAGAGTATTTGTATTGCCCCTCCAAAGAACCTAAGTTCGTTGCCCCAGCACCCACATTGGGTGGCTCACAATTGCCTGTAATGTCCAGCTCCAATTTTGGTGCCCTCTCTGGCCTCTGGAGGCACCCTCACACACATGTGTGCACACACACACATACACACATAAAAATTTTAAAATGGGGGGCAGAGAAATGCGTCAGTTGTTAAGAGCACTGACTGCTCTTGCAGAGGGCCTGGGTTTGATTCCTCTAGTACCCACGTAGTGAATAACAGTAATCTGTAATTCAGTTCCAGGGGATCCAACACTCTCTTCTTGCCTTAGCAGACATTACATGTACATGGTGTAATTACATACATGGAGGCATAACACTCATACAATAAATACAAATAAAATAAATCATAAAATAAAAAAACAAATTAAAAAAATTTTAAAATCTTACAAATAAAAGCATACACACATACAAATAAAAAATAAATTTTAAAAAAAGAGCTGGAGAGATGGTTGAACCATTAGGAGAGTATACTCCTTTTGCAGTTGAGTTCTCGGCTCCCATGTTAGGGTGCTGACAATCATTGGGCAGCTCACATCATCTGTGACCCCAGCTCCAGAGGACTAATGCCCTCTCCTGGCTTCCATTAATTACATTTTAATTAAAATGTAAAATATAAAATATTAAGAAAATTAAGGGACTGGAGAGATGGCTCAGCAGTTAAAAGCACTGGCTGCTCTTGCAGAGGACCCATGCTCAATTCCCAGCACCCACATGGCAGCTAACAACTGGGCTATAACTCCACTTCCAGTTCTTTGTGGGCATTGCACAGCATGGGTGCACTCACACACATGCAGGCAGTACACTCATACACAGAAAATAAACTTAATAAAATATTTTTTTTTAAAGAAAAAAACACTAAAACAGTGGGTGGGCAAATAGCTCAATGAGTAAAGTCACTTGCCACGAAACCTAAAGATCTGAATTTGATCCCCAGGTCCCCAGGAGAAATCCAATTCCCAAAATTTGTCCTCTGATCTCCATACACATGCTATGGTATGTACACACCCCGAAATTTAAGAAGAATACAAATGAGATGGAGAGATGGCTTATCATTAAGAGCACTTGCTGTGCAATCGTGAGACTGGGATTTAGAACCCAGCACCCACATAATAAGCTAGAATTCCCACAGACATCTGTAACTCCAACTCCCAAGGGATCCGATGCCCTCTTCTGGCCTCTGTGAGCACCACTCCAATACACCCTGCCACACACACATTAATAAATATCTGAAAAAGAAGTATAAGATTTCAGAGTGATAATATGGTTTGTCGGGGCCTATGGTTCTATAGTATTGACAAAATTAAACCATCAATTTCCTATATTCTTTTTTTTGGGGGGGGTCTTTTTGAGACAGTATCTCCCAGTAGCTCCAGCTAGCCTGGAACCCATTATGTAGACCAGGTTGGCTTCCAACTCACAGAGATCCGCCTGCGAGTGCTGGGATTAAAGGTGTGTGCCACCATGCCAGGCTCAGCTTTACTATATTCCGAACATACTGCCAAGTACTTTACATTAAAATATGGATAGACATGAAGTTAGGCATGTAGCTCAGTTTATAGAGGGTTTACTTAGCATGTACAAGGCTCTGGATTTGATGCCCAACACCACATAAGCCTTTTATTGTGGCTTACACCTGAAATCTCATCATTTGAGAAATGGATGCAGAGGATCAGAAGTTCAAGGTCATCCACAGCTACATGACTTGGAGATCAGCCTGGGATGTATAAGACCCTGTTTTTTTTTTAAAAAAATGGGTCTGGAGAGATGGCTCAGTGGTTTAAGAGGAATTGCTGCTCTTCCCAGAGATCCAATGTCAGTCTGATCACCCTCGTCAGGTGTCTCACAACTGCCTGTAACCCCAACTCCAGGGACTCTGATTCTCTCTTCTGACCTCCACAGGCGCACATGCACACACACACTTAGTGGATACTCTCACTGACACACACAAATACACATGAATAAAAGCAAAAAATCTTAAAAGGAAAATAGAAGTAATGTAGGTACAAAATACCACATTTTAAAAAAGAAACTTCAAATTCTCAAGAGAAACAAATATTTTATTTCTTTATCAAAAAAAGCCTATGAGTAATAGTAGGTTTTTTTTGTTTTTTGTTTTTTTTGGTCTTTTTGAGACAGGGTTTCCCTTGTAGTCCCAGCTGTCCTAGAACTCACTTATGTAGACCAGGCTGGCCTTGAACTCACATACCTGCCACCATACCTGGCAATAGAGGTGTTTTATATGGGTACATTGTTAAAAAAAATGAGGTAAATGTCACCCTTGCTTCTTAAGCAGGAAACTAAAGCATACAGAAAGTTTCCTAAATTTATACAATTATTAGATATCAAAGCCAAGATCTGAGCCCAAAATCTGGGCTCTTATTCACTATTTTCGGCTCAGTGCATGTTGAGGAACATTTGGAAATCAAAGAAATACATAAAGAATAAAACCAACGAGCTGGGCGTGGTGGCGCACACCTTTAGTCTCAGCACTAAAGGCAGAGGCAGGTGGACCTCTGTGAGTTGGAGGCCAACCTGGTCTACATAATGGGTTCCAGGCTAGCTGGAGCTACTGGGAGATACTGTCTCAAAAGGACCGAAAAAAACCCAAAAAACAAACAAACAAAACCCCATAGTTCAGCTTCTCTAAGCCACTGGTGAAAATTAGGTTTGTTCTTCAAAAAAAAGAACTTTTGCTCATAGATGTATGTGCTTATTTTAAAAGCCCTGGAAGAGGCCAGGCCTGGTGACCCATGCCTTTAATCCCAGCACTTGGGAGGCAGAAGCAGGGGGATCTCTGTGAGGACAAGGCCAGTCTGGTCTACATAGTGAGTTCCAGGACAGCTGTGGCTACAGGGAAACCCTGTCTTTAAAAAAAAAAAAAGGCCAAAATAAAGCCCTGGAAGAGAGAAAAGTAAAAGGGAGGAAACAAAAATCTGTAATTCTGGAACACTTTTTTTCTGTATTTCTTTTTTGTATTTGTTTTGGCTAATTTCTTGATAATACATCAACCTTAACTACATGTGAGCTTTTGTATTCTTCACAATATATTGGTAAGCTTTTACTAAAATTCTATATATAGGTATAATATTCTTCTGGATGCTTAAAATTCCATTTCATAGCTTTACCATAATCATTCTGCACCTGTTGAATATTTAGATTTGTCTATTGTTAGAAGGCTTTTGTGAACAGAAGTGGATCATGCTTGTTGGCAGGAATGCATGCTAACAGACACTTTGCTGCTGCTTCATATTGGTACAATATTTCTTCAGATATTAAACAACTTGAAAATATTAAATCCCTTTCCAGTGGTTCCAAAGGACCACATATTTTTTAATTATTTTCCATGCTTTGTGTCTTTTCCTTAGGATCTAAGCGCTCTTCCCACAGCAATGCTTATTTTTATGGCTTCTTCAAGAACAAAAGAATAGTTTTGTTTGACACTCTACTGGAAGAGTACTCTGTACCAAGCAAAGACAACCAGGAGGAGCCTGGCATGGAAACCCGCAATGATGGACAAGGGGACAGTGAAGAAATAAAAACTAAAGTAAAAGTGAGTTCTTTTTCCTGAGATTCTCTTAGTCTATATACATAGTTTCTTTGACGAATCCAAATAATACCAGTTTCTATGCAGTGAATATCAAAATCACAGAGATGTCAAAATAAAAACACCAAGGGCCCTTTAAAGTTCTGGTAGTTGAGAGATTACTGTTGTTGGTACATGATAACTACTTTACAAGCTTTTATACGTATGTATACTGAAACTGAAAGCTCTTATAAAAATCATATAATTAGCTATCTTTACATATGTGTGTATATGTTACTGGGGTTTTTGTTTTTATTTTTATTTTTTGGTTTTTTGTGGGACAGGATCTCCCTGTAGCCTCAGCTGGCCTGGAGCTCACAGAGGCCTGGAGCTCCAGAAGGCCTCCCTCTGCCTTCAAAGTCCTGAGATTAAAGGCGTGCTCCACCACACCCAACTATGTTTTTAATTTTTTATTACATTTATTTTGTGTGTATTATGTTATATGTATGTAGGTGCGTGCATGCCACCAGCATGCACGTGGAAGTCAGAGGACAACTTTTGGGAGTAGGTTTTTTCCTACCATGTGGGTCCTGGGGATCGAGCTCAAGTCAATCACCTTTACCCATGGAGCCATCGCACTGGTTCATATTCTTATGTTTATGATCAAAGAATCCCCACAGATAAAATAAGGTAAATAAAAACGTGTAATTTCTCAGTCTCATTGAGACATAGCAGTTAATAGACTTTGGCAGTAGATAGACTTGGAAATGAGTCCTAGTTCTGTCATTTAGTTGCTGAGTGTCCTTGGTACATTATGTAATTTAGTGCATTTTATTTAACACATATTTATGAAATACTGTACCCAGGTACTTTGCTTGGCATTGAGATGGCTCAGCGGTTAAGAGCACTGACTGCTCTTGCAGAGGACCTGGGTTCGATTCCCAGCATCTATCCCTGTAGGGTTCCTTCTGTGCTTAAGGCTTTTTTTTTTTTTCCACTGTGTATTGGGGGCAAAAATTTTCCTTCTTTATTCTATAATTCTTTGTATAGCCCTCTTTCCTCCCTTCCCCTTTACCCCCTTTTTGCATATTTCTCCCTTTAGTAACTCCTTTCTCTTATTATTCTCTCTCAGGTTCCTTCTTTCCCTTTACCTCCCTGGTTCCCTTCCATATTCCTGATTCCTACAGTTACATCAGGATATGCACGCACTTAATAAGGATTTGGTGCTAGGATCCACAAATGAGGGGGAACATAGGTCCTTTTTTTTTTTTTGAGTCTGTGTTACTATAAAATCTGTTTAATAATCTCATAATAAAAAGGGGAAATGGTCACATAAACACCCTCTGCCATGGTACTGCTCCTGGGAAGCCGTAAATACTAGATACAGGGGAGTATTTGAGAAGGCGCTTCTTTATTTTTCAATTTATTTTTAAAAATATTTTATTTATAGCCGGGCGTGGTGGCATATGCCTTTAATCCTAGCACTTGGGAGGCAGAGGC
>NW_008339533.1:0-1564 GCF_000622305.1 Nannospalax galili
ACCCTAATCCTAATCCCTAATCATAATCCTAATGCTAAATCCTAGACCTAATCTTAAACCTGACCTTAATGTTAAGCTTAGCCCTAAACCTATCTCTAACACTATAGAAAGCCATAAAATTATCCCTAGCCCCAACATTAAATCTAACCCTATTACTTAAACCTAACACTAACCCTAACCCTGACCCTAACTGTAACCCTAGCCCTGACACGAACACTAAACCTAGCCCTAACCCTAATCCTACTCCTAACCCTAGCCCTGAAACCTAGCCCAGGCACTAACCCTAACTCTAGCACTAACCCTAGCCCAAAATCTAACCCTAACCTAGCCCAAAAGCTAACCCATGTCATAAACCACAAACTACTGCTATACCTAATGCTAAATCTAATATTAACCTTTGACTTAACCCTAACCCTAACATATGTGCTAGCCATGCCACTAACGAAAAATCTAGCCGTAGACCCAACCATAAACAGAATCCTAAACTAAACCTCCCCAAACACTTAACCCTTAATCTAACACTAATCTTAAACTTAACCCCCACTGTAACGTACCCAACTCTGAACCTACCTCTATACCTAACTACAACCCTTGCCCTAACCCTAAAAGTAATACTTGACTTAAACTTAAGACTAAACATAATCCTAATGCTTAAACAAATTATAACACTAAACATACCCAAGACCTAGCTCTAAGCCAAGCCCTATTCCTAACCCTAACCCTAAACCTAACCCTAACCATAACACTGAACATAATCCTAGTCTGAACATTGACCTTAATCCTACATTTAAGCCTAACCATACACATAACTCTAGCACTAACCAAACCTCTAACCCTTACTCTAACCAGACCCTTAAGCCCAACACTAGTCCAAAACCTAACTCTAACCCTAACCCTCACCTTAACCTAACCCATATCCTAACACTGAACCTAACCTTTACCCTAAACCTAACTCTAAACATAGCCCTAACCCTAAAGCTAAACCCAAACCTGAGCCTAGCCCTACCAGTAACCCAAACCCTCACCCTAACCCTAACCCTAACTCTAATCCTAACCCTAAACATCACCCTAGAACCAATCCTAAACATAACTCTCTTGTTAACGCTAACAGTAATCCTAGTCCTAACCCTAAACTTGAACCTAACTCTAGCGTTAAACCTAACACTAAACACAATCTTAAAACTAACATTAGACATAAGACTATCCCTAACCCAATATTAACCTCTGACCTAAGCTTAGACCTTATGGTAGTCCTAGCCATAAATCTAACCTTAAACAATCCCTAAATATAACTCAAATCCTAACATAACCCGAACCCTAAATTGTGCTGTAGCCCTAGCCATAAATCGAACCTTAACTCTTGTCCTAACCCTAATTCTAATCCTAAACCTAAACACAACCTAGCCCTAAACCTAAACTTAGCCTTAAACCTAAACCTAATCCTCCACATAATCGTAGCCCTAAAAATACCTCTAATCCTAAACATAACCCTTACACTAGCCCTAGCCCTAAGCATGTCCCTAATCCTACCCAAAAATCTAACCCTAACTGTATCCCTATCACT
>NW_008339534.1:0-238 GCF_000622305.1 Nannospalax galili
GGAAGCTCTCGTCAAGAAATACCAATGGACTCTGATATGAACATTTGAAATCTGCCTTGTTCTAGCTTTTTTCTGGTTCCCTGTCTAGAACTTGTAATGCTAACTACTCTTGCCTTTACTTCTTCACATCTCCTATTCATGATTCAAGGACTTTCTTTAACCCTTAGAGATAAGAGTTATGCATTTGGGGGAGTCTTTTAGATAGACCCACTGAAGGGGTACCCCAATTGCCTCACCC
>NW_008339535.1:0-549 GCF_000622305.1 Nannospalax galili
TGGAGCTAGTATGAAGTTTAGCATTTGTTCAAAAGTTAATATTAGGGCTAGTGTTAGGTCTATGGTTAGTTCAAAGTTAGGCTTAGGGTTAGTTTTAGACCTTGGACTACGTTTAGGGTTAGAGTAGGTCGTAGCATGAGCTTGAGGGTGGCATCTAGCTTTATACTTAGGGTTAGAATCAGGCTTAGGTTCAGCCATAGTGTTAGGTCTAGGACCATATGTAGGGTTAGGCTTAGGTTTAGGTTTCCGTTTAGGGTTAGGGATAGGTTTAGGGTTAGGTTTAGTTGTAGGGTTTGCATTAAGATTAGGGTTCAGGTTGGGCCTAGGATTTTGTTTAGCATTGGTATTAAGTTTAGACTCCGGGTTAGGGTGGGTTAAGTTTAAATTCAGTTTAAGATTTATGTTAAGTGCTAGGTTTACGATAAGAGATAGGTCTAGGTTTATGTTTAGGCTTAGATTTTGGTTTAGAGTAATTATTAGGGTTAAGGTTAGGGAGGGGTTAGGGTTAGAGCTAAGGTTAGTTTTAGGGTTATGTTTAGGGATAGTGTT
>NW_008339535.1:5381-5835 GCF_000622305.1 Nannospalax galili
CATTATATTGCTCCAATGTGCCATCACAATGTTACAATATGACTTCACAATGTTCCATTGTGACATCACAATGCTCCAGTGTGAAAATACAATCCTCCAATGTGCCAATACTAATGCCCCATGTGCCATTATATAGCTCCAAAGTGTCATCACAATGTTGCAATATGAATTCACAATGTTCCATTGTGACATCAAAAAGCTCCACTATGAAAATACAGCCCTCCAATGTGCCAATACTACCGCCTCATGTTCCACTATATTGCTTTAAAGTGCCATCACCATGTTACAATATGACTTCACAATGTTCCATTGTGCCATCACAATGCTCTTTGTGACATCACTGTGCACAATCGTGTAATTACTATGATCCATTTTGTCATCACCGTGCTCAATGTGCAGCTGATGCTCAATGTCCCCTCACAATTCCCCAATGTAACATCAGAAGCCTCCAATG
>NW_008339536.1:0-1303 GCF_000622305.1 Nannospalax galili
GGCTAACAACTGCCCATAACTCCAGTTCCAGGGGATCCAAATCCTTCTGACCTCTGCAGGCATTGCACGACATGGGTGCACTTGCATACATGTAGGCAATACATGCATACACATAAAATAAAATAAAATATTTTTAAATGGCCAGGATGGGAAGTGATGTGCATGTTAGTGTGATCTTGTCATGCAACAGTGTAACACACATACTCACACACACACACACACACACACACACACACACAAACTCTCTCCCAAACACCCTGCTGTGCCACATAAACACGTATTTTTTTCTTAGTTTTTGAAACCCTTTTTATAAAAGTATGAGTAGACAAAAGGCTTCCTGGAAGAGGGGCAGTGTGAGCAGAGGCTGTGCCCTGGAACATGTATCCTGGGGGCCACAGAGGAAGGAGCACGTGAGGGTGGCTGCACCCCTAGAGGAAGCCACGGAGGTAAAGCCAGGCTCACAGAGGCACCAGCACTAGTCGGGGCCCTGTGGCTATGTCTGACTTCCCTGGAGGAACGAGAGTCACTGAGAAAGAGAAATCAATGACCTCTCACATGGCTATGATTACTTTTAGATAAAATGCTTTAAAATGGACATTTTTTTCTTCTTTTTCTTTCTCTCTTGATTTTGTTTGTGGCAGGCTAGTGCTGCCCTCTTTCTTTTTTCTTTCTCTCTTTTTTTGGTCTTATGTACAATCATTTAAACTTGCATATGGTAAATAATAAGCATCCTATTAAAGAAAAAACAATAATGACAGTAAAAGATACAGAAGGTTCTGCCTTAGACTAGAATAAAAAGACAAGATATTCACACAGGCATTAAGCAAAAGCTCTGGGTGTTTTAAAAAATTATGTGATGATGACTGGGTACATACAGGGCAATCAGCTGTCGCTCCAGCTACTGGGCAGGCTAAGGCAGGGGACAGGTGTTTGAGACCAGCCTGGGTAGCCCAGTGTAACACCCCCATCTCAACAAAGCAAACAAAACAAGCATTTCAGTAACTTCCTGACAATGCGATTCCTCTGAAAACAGACACCCTGGCTCCCAATGATTGGCTGATTAAGAGTGAATGTTATTCTGGAGGTTTTGCTGTGCTGGTGTGAGGCACAAGCCTCTTCCTTTACACCAGCACCAATCCCAGTATCGGCACAACTTCCCGTTACCGTGACAAATAGCTGGCAGGAATAACTGAAGGACAAGAGCGGGCTCTTTTGGCTGGGGTATTGGAGATGTCTGTCCATCATGGCAGGAGGGTGCAGAGCACAGTTCTTCAACAAACTATAGTCCAGGACACAGAGAAAA
>NW_008339537.1:0-207 GCF_000622305.1 Nannospalax galili
GATCCCCTGGGACTGGAGTTACGGACAGTTGTTAGCTGCCGTGTGGGTGCTTGGATTCGAACCGGGTCTTCTGCAAGAACAACCAGTGTTCCTAACCACTGAGCCGTCTCTCCAGCCCCGAACCTGCTTTCTTATACAACATAGGCCCATCGGCCTAGGGATGACACCACCCACAGAGGGCAGGGCCCTCCCACATCACTCAATAAT
>NW_008339538.1:0-212 GCF_000622305.1 Nannospalax galili
TGCCTTGTACATGCTAGACAAGCGTTCTATGGCTGAACTGTATTATTAGCTTTTTTACTTTCTCCTTTTAAAACTCTGTGTGTGTGTGTGTGTGTGTGTGTGTGTGTGTGTGTGTGCACGCGCGCCATGGCATATGTCAGAGGACAACTTGGAGTGGGTTTTCTCCTACCATGTGGGTTTTGGGGATCAGACTCAAGAGCTGTCAGCACCTT
>NW_008339539.1:0-751 GCF_000622305.1 Nannospalax galili
ATTCCTTTGGATAGAATTGGGGTGTGCTGTTCATTTTTCCAGTAGTATGTTACTTGTTCATTTATTTTGGGGGAAGACAGGGTTTGTCTGTGCCAAGGCACAAGTGTGGAAGTCAGAGGATCTGTGGGAGTCAGTTCTTTCCTCCCACCATGTGGATCCCAGGGATGGAAATCAGGCCAGCAGGCAGGTGGTATGTCCTTTTACCCACTGAGCCATCTCAGCAGCTCTGGTTTACACTTTGAATAAAAGTGTAAAAGAAAACCATATATGGCTCATGCATTTGAACACTTGGTTCCTGGCTACTGTGCCACCTGTGGGATATGGACCAATTAGAAGGCGGTTGCTAGTGGTGGATCTTCCCAGTCCTATATGCTTCTGCTTCCAGTTCCAAGCTGTCTGCTTCTCCCTCTACCACAGTGTGAGAAGGAACAGCTTGTTGACACAGACCAAGTCTCTCAGCTTGTTTCCCTACCATGATGGACTGAAATTCCCAGAAACCATGAATCAAAATAAACCCCCCCCTTCCCTCAAGTTTTTTGTCAGGTAATTTGTCACAGAAACAAGAAACATGACTAACAGTTCTCTTTTCTATTTCACCCCCCCATTTTTAAAGGTATAAAGCAAATAGTAGACACTTTTAATCTCAATTCTGTTTGAAAACAGAACATTGTTCACAACATTTGCTGATCTCCAAGACAAACTTACTAAATAGCTAACTACCTTGAAATATCTGACCTCATCTAATATCAGA
>NW_008339540.1:0-320 GCF_000622305.1 Nannospalax galili
AAAATGGCCTTTTAAAGAAGAAAGCAAGTCTAGTTAGCAGAAAGGAGAGTAGAATAAAGAGTTATTTGGATGTGAAGAAAATAAAAGGCTTTAGAACAACTGAAGGAAAGATGTATTGGTGTGAACAGTGAATAAAATATTAGGGAAATAAAAGGATTGAGGTGACCATTAGTAACAGTTAAGGCAGAAAAAGGTATGTCATCAAGACTTGAGGGAGAAGATGAAAAAGGATAAAAGGAGATATTACTGTGAGAACAAAGAGAGAGCCTGGTGCAGAGTAAACACCTCCTCTAAGCTGCTAAAAGCTGAGCAGGGAAGTG
>NW_008339541.1:0-861 GCF_000622305.1 Nannospalax galili
CCAATGTGACGTCACAATGCTCCAATGTGCCAACACTATCACCTCATGTGCACTATATTATATATTTCTCCAATGTGTCATCATAATGTTACAGTATGACTTAACAATGCTCCAATGTGACATCACAATGCTCCAATATGCCAACACTATGGCCCCATGTGCCACCACAATGCTCTATGGTGCCATCACAATGTTAAAATATGACTTTACAATGTTCCATTTTGATATCACAGTGCTACAATGTGACATCCTAAGTCTCCAGTATGCCCAAACTATCTCCTTGTGTGCCCTTATATTGCTCCAATATGCCATAATAATGTCACAGTAGGAATTCTAATGTTCCAATGTGACATCACAATGCTCCAGTGTAACAATAGTATCGCCTCATGTGCTTATATTACTCCAGTGTTCCATGACCATGTTACAATATGACTTCACAATGTTCCATTGTGACATAACAATGCTCCAAGGTGACATCACAGTGCTCCAATATTCCAACACTATTGCTCCATGTGTTATTATACTGCTCCGTAGTGCCAGCAAAATGTTACAAGATGACTTCACCATGTCCCCTTGTCATTTCACAATGCTCCATTTTGATGTCACAATGCTCCAGTATGCCAATACCATTGCCCCATGTGCCTATACATTGCTCCATAGCCCCATCAAAATATTACAATATGAATTCACAGTTTTCCTGTGTGACATCACAATGCTCCAATGTAACACTAACGCCCCATGTGCCATAGTATTGTTTCAATGTGCCATCACAATGCTAGCCTATGAATTCTCAGTATTCCTTTGTGACACCACAATACTCCAATGAGCCAATACTATCACCCCATGTGCCAATATATTGCT
>NW_008339542.1:0-784 GCF_000622305.1 Nannospalax galili
GAACAAAGAGTCTACGACCTGGGAGTTCCCATCAGCCTTTGCCCTTTGATCACCTCTCACGTTTGGTCTATTGGTTCTCTTCTGTGGGGTAGACGGAGGTGGTGGTAACTCCTGTGGGGTAGACGGAGACATGGTAACTCCTGTGGGGTAGATGGAGACGGTGGTAACTGCTGTGGGGTAGACAGGGACGGCGGTAACTCCCGTAGGGTAGATGGAGATGGTGGTAACTTCTGTAGGGTAGACAGGGACGGTGGTAACTGCTGTGGTGTAGACGGAGACGGCGGTAACTCCTGTTGGGTAGACGGAGACGGCGGTAACTCCTGTGGTGTAGACGGAGATGGCGGTAACTGCTGTGGGGTAGAAGGAGACGGCGGTAACTGCTGTGGGGTAGACGGAGATGGTGGTAACTCTGGTGTGAGGACACTGAGACTGGGTCGGGGCTGGTTGCTGCCCTTGGAAGGTTGGCCTCCTCCCTAGCTGCCAGATCAGCCAGTCCGTTTCCCCTCCTGGTGGGGTCCCTTCCTTTCTGATGCCCTTTGCGGTGGGTCACTGTGACTTCTGAGGGCTTCCAGACTCCTTCTAATAGTTACAGAATCTCTTCTTTATTCTTGAATTCCTTTCCCATTTATGATAGCCTCAAAATCCATAACACATCTTGGAATAAATCTAACAAAGGAAGTGAAGGACCTTTACAGTAATAACTTGAAGACACTGAAGAAATAAATTGAAGGAGATACTAGAAGATGGAAAGACCTCCCATGCTCATCGATCAGTAGGATCAATA
>NW_008339542.1:2066-3719 GCF_000622305.1 Nannospalax galili
TTAATTAATTAATTAGTTAATAGAACAAAAAAGAAAATCAATCAGTCAAGCACAGAAGGAAGGGGGAGGGGGAGAGGGAAGGCAGGGCTGTGGGAAAAGCTCAGGTGACTCTTGGCTCAGGATGACAGCGACTTGTGCTCAGCTGCCACAGAGCAGCATTTGACCTAAGGTTGCATTAATGAAAGTAGATGCCTAGAAAAGGGAGGTGATTGTGGGAATTGTTCTCTGGGTTAAAATACTCCTGCTAGGGCCTGGAGAGGTGACTCAGTGGTTAAGAGTACTGACTGCTCTTGCAGAGGACCTGAATTCGTTTCCCAGCACCCACATGGAGGTTCATATGTGACTGTAACCTTCTAGTTCCAGGAAATCTGATGACTTCTTCTGGCCCCCTGTGGCAGGTAAAACACTCATACACATAAAATAATTAATAATTAATTAAAACCTTCTCCTTTATAGAGTCAAAAGCGAAGTTGATACCAGTTCATCGACCAGAAATACGGAAACTCAGAGTCCTCCATGCTGTAGGAGGCCCCTCCTGAGGCTGGGTGAGCAGGGAGCAGGCTCTGGGGAAGGAGATGGCCCCACGGCACGGCTGAGAGCTGTGTGGGGACTCCAGTGACACGGCTGTCATGAGTGGACCCTCGTGCTGGGTGGACTCTTCTGTGAGGGACCCTGGTAGACTCCCTGGCTCTCTAAGCTGGACGTGGATGGAACCAGTTGTTTGCTCTGCTGTCTCTGTCTGTGAATAGAAGCGGATGACCCCGAAGTTCACGCAGCAGTGTCCACGGTGATCATCACACAGGTGTTCATGTCCGAGTGTGTGACATGCATTTTTTTTTTTTTGTCTTTTTGAAACAGGGTCTCCCTGTAGCCCCAGCTGTCCTGGAACTCACTATGCAGACCAGGCTGTCCTCGACTCACAGAGATCCGCCTGCCTCTGCTTCCCGAGTGCTGGAGTTAAAGGTGTGCCACACCACCCTATTAGAAATAAATCTTTTTTTAAAATTTTTATTCGTTATTTTTATTGTATGTGTATTCGTTTATTCCCTGCCTGTAGGTTAAGTTCAGCATGTCATGCCATGCCCACGGAGGACAGAAGAGGCTGTCAGATCCCCTGGGACTGGAGTTACTGTAAGCTGCCATGTGGGTGCTGGGATTCGAACCCAGGTCTTCAAGAACAACCCATGTTGTAATGTTAGGGGCTGGCGCCTTGCTGACCTGTTGACTCCTGTTATTTCCCTGTTTTTCCCTCCTGTGTTGTGTGTGATACAAGTGAATCAGCAGTTCAACCTTTTACCTAAATGAAAGAATTGTTTTTCTGGGTTTTAATCCTTGGATTCCCTCAAAAATTGTATGTGACAAAGGTATTCCCAAAGATCAGCAAACCTTGACTCGTGGTCAGGTCGGCTTTCTCGAAGCTTTCTGACCACAATGGCATGGGACTCTCAGGGGACCTTTTCACCTGTTAGGCTGTTTGTGTAAACCGCTAAATTGCTAACTGTATTTCTGCTCTTGTTCTGAGCCTGCTCACTTGCTTGTAAAAGGGCATCGAAGACCTACAAAAGGACTCCGCTGTTTGACCTCGGGCCGCTTATCTCCAGTTCCCGTGGAGGGTGAGTTTGACTTCAATCCTAAACACACTTTCCCTTGCGG
>NW_008339542.1:4733-6432 GCF_000622305.1 Nannospalax galili
CTGGTCTACATAGTGAGACGCTATCTAAAATTAATGTCTAAAGGTAAAACTCTCTCTCTCTCTCTCTCTCTCTCTCTCTCTCCCTCTCCCTCTCCCTCTCTCTCTCCCACACACATAGACACACAGACACACACACACAGACACACACACACACTGTCCCCTTTCCAAATCACTGTGAGTTCCAGACCACCCTGGTCTACATAGTGAGACGCTATCTAAAATTAATGTCTAAAGGTAAAACTCTCTCTCTCTCTCTCTCTCTCTCTCTCTCTCCCTCTCCCTCTCCCTCTCTCTCTCCCACACACATAGACACACAGACACACACACACAGACACACACACACACTGTCCCATTTCCAATAGGCACTTATTGATGTTGGGTTTTTTTTTCAATCTTCCAAAGACATTTTCTGCACACAAAATACAGCAAATTCCCCATGCTCTCCTGAACCCAGCTCTTCTTCCCCATGGCCACGTGTTGCAGCCAGCATCCCAGGAGGGAATAGGAGGAAGCATTTTCTGGCTTTCCCCCCATGGTTCTCCACACTAGAAATGTACAATTATTTTAGCCAGTTCCCTACTCATAGATACTTGATTTTTTTTTTAAACAGGGTCTCCCTGTAGCCCCAACTGGCCTGTAGCTTTTATGTAGACCAGGCTGGCCTTGAACTCACAGAGATCCACCTGCCTCTGCCTCCCAAGTGCTGGGATTAAAGGCATCTGCCACTATGTCTGGCTGTCACAGATATTTGAGTTATTCTTTTCTCTGTTGTTTTAGAGGCACTGGAGATTGACCTATGGCCTGGAGCCTGCTAGGTCAGCACTCCATCACTGGCCTCCCTTCTTTCTTTTTCTTTTATAATGCTGCGATATGTAATTTTACATACAGGCATTTTGAAGGTTTGTAAGTATATATTTGGACTGCCCGCCTGTAATACATACCATCCTGGACGGTAGCTGGGGTGCTGCGGAGGTGTGTCTATGAAGGCCCAGGCAGGTAGGGGCAGCACCCAGACTGAGCACATAGGACTGGAGAAGGAGGTTAAAGCCAGCCAACTCTAAGTACAAACTCTGGGAAGCCTGGATGGGGCCACAGACATCAGATGCACCAGGTACCCGAGGTCGGTGAGGAACAATGCAGCGGCCTGTGCCGGGAGACCATCGGCCTGTACTGGGAGAACATCGGCCTGTGCCGGGAGAACATCGGCCTGTGCCCGGAGACCATTGGCCTGTGCTGAGAGACCATCAGCTTGAGCTGTACCCTGTGGTACCCTGCCCTCCCCTAGGCCAGGACACAGCCACCAGTACCCCTGGATAACTGTCAACCGTCAGTCATGTCACGCCTGGCTTCTTCCTTCTCTCCCCACCCCACCCCCAGGTGCACAAGGTGAGGATATGAAAAGGATTCGGGATATCTTTTATTTTCTTTGAGATAGTGTCTCACTATGTTACCCTGGTTGGCCTGGAACTCAAGATTAACTGATAGTGGACCCTCGCCTGGGCTGGAGTTAGGAGACATCAGAGCACTGAGACTTGGGGTAGAGAGATGCTCAGTGGTTAAGTGGCTGCTCTTGCAGAGGACCGTGGTTCAGTTCCCAGCACCCACATGGCAGCTAACAACCATATGTAATTCCACTTCCAGGGGAATCTGACACCCTCTTCTGACATCTGCAGGCACTGCATGACACAGGTGTACTCAT
>NW_008339542.1:6786-22748 GCF_000622305.1 Nannospalax galili
CGCCCCAGACCACTCGGAAGCCAGAAAGTGGGGTTAAGGTTGGGGTGGGGGTGGGGCTGGGGGGGTTCAGAAACCACAGGGGGCGGTGCAGGCGCCTGCTGGATCGTCAGAGCCTCCTCTGTCATCACTTTCTAAGGATTACTAATGAGCTGTCCCATCCATCCTGCAGGAGAAGCTTCCAGGTCTTAATTCCCTGTTGCAGATAGGAAAGGGTGACTTGGAAGCTTTATGGCCTGCAACTCACTCTGCTGCTCAGAGGTGAGAGATGTCTATCTAGTTTTGTTGTTAATTTATTTTATTTCTCATGGGCTCAGTGGTGACACTTTAATTCCAGCATTCAGGGGGCAAAGACAGGTGGACCTCTGGGAGAAAATGATAATCTTAAAAAAATTTTAATTTATTTTTATTTTATGTGTATGTTTTACCTGCATGTGTTTAAGTGGAACCATGTGTGCAGAACCTGCAAATGTCAGAAGAGGGCATTGGAGTCCCTGAAACTGGAGTTAGAGAGGGTTGTTAGCCACCATGTGGGTGCTGGGCACCAAACCCCCATCCTCTACAAGAGCAGTCAGTGTTCTTGACTGTTGAGCCATCTTTCCAGACCTGCCCACCCCCACACCCAAGACTGATTGTTAGCTGCCATGTGGGTGCTGGGAATTAAACCCGGGTCCTCTGAGCCATCTCTCCAGCCCCAGCCCTTTTTTTGAGACAAAATCTGTGTAGTCCTGGCTGACGTGAACTCACTATGTGGACCGGGATTAAAGATGTGCACCAACACACCCACCCTGATTTACTGATTTATTTTAGTGTGTGTGTGTGTGTGTGTGTGTGTGTGTGTGTGCACGCACCACATGTATGCTGATTCAGAGGCCAGAAGAGTGTCTGATCCCCTCAATCTGGAGTTACAGGTTGTGAGCTAACAGGTGGGTGCTGGGAACTGATCTCTGGCCTCTGAAAGAGCAGCAAGTGCTCTTAGCCACTGAGCATCTCTCTAGCTCTCTGTCTAGTTCTGATAAATTCTAGGCAGGTGCCAGTTCCCTCATGAGCCAGACCTTGGAAGTGACTCTTGTTACATGTAGTAGGATGATCTCCTTGAAGGATCTGTGGCCCAGAAGTAAAATGACTGGACTTGAGTTTGGTCCTCTCATAGTTTTTTCTCAACTTAACTCACACCCAGATGTACCTGGGAGGAGGGAGTCTCGACTCAGGAACTTCCGCCATCAGACTGGCTTTGAGCATGTCTGTGAGGCATTTTCTTGATTGCTGATTGACATAGGAACAGGTGGAATTGGCTGTGTAAGAAAGCTAGCTAGAGGGCTGGGGAGAGGACCTGGGCTCTGTTCCCAGCACCCACATGGTGCCTAGCAACCTTCATTGACTCCAGTTCCAGGGGATCTGATGCCCTCTTCTGGCCTCCAGGGGCATGGCATGACCCAGATGCACTTACAAACATGTCTGCAAAATACTCATATGCATAAAATTAAAAACATTTTTGGGCCAGGCATGGTGGCATCCGCCTTTAATCCCAGTACTTTCCAGGCAGAGGCTGGGGGATCTCTGTGAGTACAAGGCCAGCCTGGTCTACATACTGAGTTCCAGGACACCTGGGGCTACCTGAAACTTTTTACACAAACCAGGCTGGCTTCAATCTTACAGAGATTCCCCTGCCTCTGCCTTCTGAGTTCTAGGATTAAAGGCTTGCACCACCACACCCAGCTGAAATAAACTTCTTTTTTTTAAGTTTTAAAAAAGAAAGCTAGGGGCTGGAGAGATGGCTCAGTGATTAAGAACACTGGTTGTTCTTACAGAAGACCCAGGTTCAAATCTCAGCACCCACATAACAGCTAACCACTGTCCGTTCCAGGAGATCCAACAGCCTTTTCTGTCCTCCTCGGGCATTGTACAACATGGGTTCACTTGCCTACATGCAGGCTATACAGGCATACATATAAAATAAAAATAATAAAATTTTTAAAAATAAAAATAAAAAAATAGAAAAGATTTGGAGAGGTCATGGAACCTTTAGGAGGTGGAGCCTTGTTGGAGAAAGTATGTCATTGTAGGTGATTTTGAGTGTTCATCACTCTCTTCTTCATGTCTGGGGTTGAAGGTGTGATCTTCCTGCTGGAGCTTCCTGCTGCCATTATGGACTCTCCCTCTGGAACTGCAAGCCAAATAAACTCCATAGTTGCTTTTGGTCTTGGTGTTTATCACAACCACAAAAGTAAACTAGGAGAAAAATTGGTGCCAGAAACGTGGGGAACATGGGGTGCAGCTGTAGTGAGCCTGGCTATGTTGCTTTGGGGGAAGGATTGTAGAGGATTTTGGAACATTGGGCTAGAAAAGCCATTGAGTGCTCAGAGCTTAATGAGCTGTTGTGGGAACTCAGGCTAATGCTGAGAACATCCCACATGGTGAAGGCCTGGTTGTGATGTTTCAGAGGGAAGGAGAGTCTCTCAAAGACTCTATCAGGCCTGTCCACATGGCGTATTTTAATTAAGAATATGTGGAAATGAGCCTCAGTCCCATATTGAACTCGAGTTGGAAGAGTTGAGTCCAGTCTCAAAATGGAGGTGAAACCACTGCCCAGTTACCCCCAGCCTGACTCCGGCCATCACCGCTGTCTCCTCCCAGGGGAGGAGGGCCATGATCCAAAGCCCCACAGCAGTTGAGGAAGCTGTTTACTCGTGGTCTGAGCTTTGAGACCACAGGTGATGGTTTAAGAGAACACTTTGAGAAGAGAACACTTACAGACTGTGTGATAATGCGAGACCCCCAAACAGAACGTTCCAGGGGCTTTGGTTTTGTGACTTACTCTTGTGTTGAAGAGGTGGATGCTGGGCTGATGGGCATAGAGTGGAACTGAACAGACCTGTTTCTAGAGAGGATTCTGCAAAGCCTGGTGCCCATTTGACAGTGAAGAAAATTTTTGTTGCTGGTATTAAAGAAGATACAGAAGAATATAATTTGAGAGACACCTTGAGAAGGACGGAAAGATTGAAACACAGAAGTTATGGAAGACAGGCAGAGTGGAAAAAAGAGAGGATTTGCTTTTGTAACTTCTGATGATCATGATACAGTTGATAAAATTGTTGTTCAGAAACAACACACTATTGATGGGCATAATTGAGAAGTGAAAACAGCCCTTTCTAAATAAGAGATGCAGTCTGCTGGGTCACACAGAGGTCGAGGAGGTGGGCCTGGCTACTTTGTGGGCCGTGGAGGAGACTTCGGAGGTAGTGGAGGTAATTTTGGTCGGGTGGAAACTTTGGTGGAAGAGGAGGTTATGGTGGTGGAGGTGGGGCAGCAGAGGTAGTTATGGAGGTGGTGGATGGTGGCAGCTATGGCGGTGGCCCTGGTTACAGTAGCAGAGGAGGCCGTGGTGGTGGTGGACCAGGGTATGGAAACCAAGGTGGTGGATCTGGTGGAGGAGGATGTGATGGCTACAGTGAAGGAGGAAATTTCGGTGGAGGTGACTGTGGTGGTGGGGACTATAATGATTTTGGAAATTACAGTGGACAACAGCAATCCAATTATGGACCCATGAAAGGGCACGGTTTGGGTGGAAGAAGCTCAGGAAGTCCCTATGGTGGTGGTTACGGATCTGGTGTGGAAGTGGTGGATGTGGCAGCAGGTTTTTAAAACATCAGAAAAGGGCTGTGGTTCTTAGCAGGAGAGCGAGCGAGGAGTTGTCAGAGAAGCCACAGGCTACTTTGAGGCAGTCGTCCAAAATGCATTAGAGGAACTGTGTGAATGCCTGCATATATATGTGCATACCATATGTGTATCACATGTGAGCCCAGTGCCCACAGATGCCAGAAGAGGGTGTCAGATTCCCTGAAACTGGAGCCAGAGGCAGTTGTGAGCCACCATGTGGGTGCTGGGAACCACACCCAGGTAGCAAGAGCAACCTGTGCTCTTAAAGCACTCAGCCATCTCCCAGCCACCATGGTACTGTTTTGAAGGGAGCAGCTGAAGCCTGGCACCATGTGGCAGACTTGGAGTCCCTGCAGAGAGTCCGGGAGGCCACTGGTGATGGGGCATCCTCAGTTTCGGTGGACATCCCAGGGGATGCCAGGGGATGTCTGCCAAGGACAGTGGTAGGTGTAGAATGGAGCTGGTCTGCGCTTACCAGACGACCTGTGTGATGTGGATGGCAGAGCCAGAGAAGTGGAGCTGACCAAGGTCTTTGGACCCCAGAGGCTCGTGAGTGAGTCCCAGATGCTGGACACTGAGCACAGGATTTGAGCTGTACTGATGGATTTTGGTTTTGCTTTAGTGTGACTGTTTCTTCCTTCTTAGGTAGGACACCTTTAACTACTTTTTATTTTACAGATGCTCACAGTTACGAGACTTTGGGATTTTGAAAAGAACTTGGATTTTATTTATTTGTGTTTTGTTTTTCGAGACAGGGTCTCTTTATGTGACCCAGATTGGCCTGGAATTTACTATGCCTGCCTCTGCCTCCCAAATGATGAGATTAAAGTTATGTGCCACCACGCCCAGCAAATTGTTGGAAGTTGTTAAAGAGTGTGGGACTTTTATTTTATTATTATTATTATTATTTAATTATTATTATTTTTTTGGTCTTTTTGAGACAGGGTCTCCCTGTAGCCCTAGCTGGCCTGGATTTGCTCTGGACCCCAGGCTGGCCTTGAATTCACCTAGATCCACCTGCCTCTGCCTCCCAAGTGCTGGGATTAAAGACATACACTACCACGCCCAGTAGGACTTTTAAAGTTGTACTATATTTTATATCATGACCTTGAGATCTTGGGGACCAACCATAAAAGGGTGTGGCTTAAAGTGACGTGTGTGTCAAAGTTGACAAGGGTGAAATGTCATAGAGACCCTCAGCGGAGGAACATCCTCCATTGGATTGGTCTGTGCATGTCTGTGGGGTGTTCTCTTGATTGATGGGGGGCAGGGGGGAGGTGAACACACTCTGGGCAGTGCCATCCCTGGGCAGGTGGGTCTAGGCTGTATAAGAAAGGTAGCTGAGTGAGCCACAGCGAGGAAGCCAGTACACAGTGTTCCTCTGAGATCTCTGTTTTAGCCCCCCTGACCCAGGTTGCTGCCCTGGCTTCCCTTGATGATAGACTATAAACTGTTAACTGAAATGAACGGGGGATCATGGTGTTTTGGTCATGGTGTTTATCCCAGTACCAGAAAGCAAACTAGAGCAGGTCCCCAGTGTCTGTGTGCAGAAGAGAGGGAAGGAGCTAAAGGGAGAGGCGGGAGCACTGAGGAGCACAGCGCCGAGCCCATGGCTACAGGCCCTGTAGGAGGGAGGAGGGCTGAGGAAGACTCAGAGGAGTCCTTAAGGTCACTGGGCACGCTGGAGCCGCAGGCTGGAGCCAGTCGGCGAGGCAGAGAGGAGCCACCTCCCAAGAAGGGGAGGGACAAGAGGAGAAGTCGGGGCCACAGCCTGCCAGGAGGCCACATCAGCTGAGGGTTCAAAAGCTCCAGTGGTTTTGTAATTAGGAAGTGGTGCCAACCTCAGGCAGATAAGCACTATGTTGAGGTGGGGCTTGATTGATACAGTTTCTCTATGCAGCCCTGGACGACCTGGAATTCACTATGTACAGCAGGCTGGTCTTGAACTTGTGGCAGGTTCTGGCCCTACACCTGGGAATATGGGCATGCACCACCACCTGCTGAGAGGTATATTTATTACGTGGAAGGAAAAAACTAAGGGTGCTGAGGTTTCTGCCCACTGTGTCTGACCCTTGCCTCCAACCTAAGCTCGCCTCTGTCTTTACAACCACCTCAGTGGTGGGTGGTACCTTTGGTCAGGCTTTTGAACTGCAGAGAGAAGTTCGTGGGCCTCTTTTGTGTGTCCCACGGTGAACCCGGGTTTTAGCAGCTACACCGAGGATTGCCAAAGGCTGGCAGTTGTCCATGGATGCTCAGTTCCTCCACCTGGCGTGGATCAACCTCCTCGATAGTCCCCTGCCTGCTGCCATGACCAAAAGCTTGTCCCAGTGTTTTGACATGTTGAAAAACGATGAGGGCATCACCCACAGGGGCCTCGTCCATCGACGCGCAGGGCATCCTTTGTCAGATCATGGTCAGTGACCGGTCTGTGAGGCACTCAGTGGATGAGGTCTGTGTCTAGTCCAGGCCTCGCAGTACACAGATGAACATGTGGAAATCTGTCCCGCTGTCTGGCAGCCCTGCAGTGACACTATCAAGTCCCTCTGCAAGGAATCTCTCTCTAAACACAGCTAAGATGGCCAGCTGGCAGCCAGCCTACTTTCTTGACTCCTACCTGTGCGCTCACCTGGGTGCCCTGTGCCAACCCAGAAAAAGCCAGGCCAGCTCCTCTGAGTTCTGTAGCCTAGGGAGGGCTGGAGAGTGGACCAAGTTATTCTCATCCCCACCCCTGGCTTAAGGTGGAGATGACCCACTCCCTGAGCCCACCCAGCTGGACACTGGCCTATAAGTAACCCGGAAAAATTTTGGGGACGGGTGTGGTTTTTTGTTTTTTTTTTTTTTAAAAAAAAAAAGAAGCAAGAGCTGGGTCCTCGTGGTGGACATCTTTAATCCTAGCACTCGGGAGGCAGAGGCAGGCGGATCTCTGTGAGTTCAAGGCCAACCTGGTCTGCATAGTGAGTTCCAGGACATCTGGGGCTACTGGGAGACCCTGTCTCAAATAAGACCAAAAAAAAAAGAAGAAGCAAGAGCCGGGTCCTAGTGGTGCATGCCTTTAATCCCAGCACTCAGGAGGCAGAGGCAGGTGGATTTCTGTGAGTTCGAGGCCAGCCTGGTCTACATAGTAAGTTCCAGGCCAGTTGGATCTACAGGGAGACCCTGTCTCAAAAAGACCAAAAAAAAAAAAAAATGTCAGCACTCGGGAGGCAGAGGCAGGCAGATCTCTGTGAGTTCAAGGCCAGCCTTGTCTACCTAGTGAGTTCCAGGACAGCTGGGGCTACAGTGAGACCCTGTCTAAAAAACAAACAAAACAAAACCCCAGCAATATCCTGCTGAGAAAGTTTCCTTTCCTGTCATTCATTTCCTGTCTCTCGTACCCATTCCTTTGGTGCCTAGAAAACAGCCGCACTCCTCTTTCCCAGCTCTGAGATGTCCGAGGCCACTAGCATGGTTGGGGTAGGAGAACTGAGGGTGCTGTTTCCAGACTGGAGTCCAGAGCCCGGTTCCCTGTCATCGTCCCAAGCCCCATCCTGGTGCACAACAAACAGCCCAGTGAGCTGGAGCGAGGGAGGTGCGGGTTTGAGGAGGCATTGGGGAGAGGAGAGAAGCTCAACAGCAGCTGAAAGACGGGCACCTGAGCCAGGTGTGGTGAAGGCCTGTGGTCCTGGCACTTGGAGGTGAATCAAGGAGGATCAGGAGTTCAAAGTCATTGTCAGTAACAGATTGATTTTTGAGGCTGGCCTGAGCTACAGGAGACCCTGTCTCAAAACCTAAAAACAGGGCTGGATAGCTGTTAAAAACACTAGCTGCTCTTGTAGAGGACCTGGGTTGGTTCCCAGCACCCACATAGCAGCTAACAGTTCATGGCTCTAATTCTGGGGATCTGATGCCCACTTCTAGCTTCCAGGGGCACTGAATAGAGATCCTGCCTCAGCAGGATCTCCAAGTTTAACATTAACTTTGGGTACATAGTGAGTTCTAAGACAGACTATCTACAAAGCAAAATTCTTTCTCAAAAATAAAATAAATTTTAAGAGCTAGCAGCTGGACTGGAGAGATGGCTGAGCTGGGTGTCAAATAAATAAAAATGTTGTGCAGGATCTTACTACATATCCCTGGATGGCCTGGAAGTCACAGAGATCAACCTGCCTCTGCCTCTCCCTCCCAAGTACTGAGTGCTGGGATCAATGGTGTGTGCCACCACATCCAGGTAAATTAATTTTTATTGGGGACTGGAGAGATGGCTGCTCTTGCATAGGACCTGGGATCGATTCCTAGCACCCATATGGCAGCTACACCATCTGTAACTCCAGTTCCAGGGGACTCTGTGGTTGCCCTCTGACCTCTATCTTATTTATTATTTTTACTTTTTATGAATATGGGTATATTGCCTGCATGTGTGCAAGAGCACCCATGTCTTGCAGTGCCCATGGAGGTCAGAAGAAGGCATGAGATCTCTTGTAACTGGAGTTACAGCCACCATGTGGGTGCTGGGAATTGAACCCAGGACCCCTGCAAGAGCACTGACTGCTCTTAACCCCTGAACCATCTCTCCAGCCCAAAATAATAAAGAAAAAATATTTTAAAATAATTTTTTGACAGGTCTCTCTAGTCCCAGTTTACTTGGAACTCACTATGTAGACCCATAGGGAGGGCTGGCCTCAATCTCACAGAGATCCACCAGCCTCTGCCTCCTGAGGGCTGAGATTAAAGGTGTGTGCCACCACAAACTTTTTCTTTTTTTTTTTTTTGAGACAGGGTCTCTGTACTGAATGTATTAGGAAATTAGGAATAAATTAAGATGGATTTTAAGAGTGACTTTGAAATGAAACTAGAAACTAGGAACTTCTCGGCTTCTCAGGCTCACTTATCACTTCACACAGAAACTATGTGAAACTGTGTGGAGCAGATGGGGACTTGAGAGTCGAAACTAAGTAGCTTGAACGCCTGTGTGTGATAGATAAGTAATCCTATGGGAGAAGCCGTTTCTCAAGAAACAGCTGAAGTTACTGACGTAAGTCAGAAGGACTCCAGCCAAAAAGAAATATACAAAAACTGGCAGCTTGAGGACTTCATCGATGCTTGGCTACACGAAATGCTGACTCTGTAAGCCTCATCCTGATGTATTGCCCAAGAGACTGAAATTCTGCTAAGGCCAGGCTGGAATTCTGTTTGAGACCAGATCAAGAACTCCGGAAGAATCCTGGTCTGCTTTAAGATTGGAGAGAGCTTGCCACGACCAGACGTGATCAGAGCCTGCGAATTGACAGCTCCAGCCGGGAGAGTGCAGTGATCACGGAGTACTGGAAGGACTAACCCCTGGAAGGTATTCCCTTGAGACTTTGGGACTCTGAATTGCTAGAGGACCGGGTTTCCCTTTGAGTGTTTGTGTTGATGTGTATTGTTATGCTTTAACTGTGTGATACATATTGCAACCAATCAGTCATGTGGAGACTCTCTTCTGTTCCGTATGCACCTGTCCTAAGCTCTCCTGAGAAGCAGTGACACACTCTGGATGTCACACTCAGGACAGTTACTGTCAAGTAACTGCCCCACTCAGGACAGTCTCCCTGTAGTCCCAGATGGCCTTGAACTCAGGGGACTCACTACGTAAGACTATCCCAGACTGGCCTGATCTCACAGTGATCTACCTGCCTCTTTCCAGACTTCTGGAATTAAGGCGTGTGCCACCATGCCTAGTTATCTGTACACTTTTTGTCGGTTTGATTTCCTGGCTGTGCTGGGGCCTCATGTGTGTTAGGCATGTGGTCTGTTACTGAGCTACATTCCAGCCCATCTCCTTTAATCTCCCCCCACCCCACCCCAGAGGAAACGGGAGGACATTTCTATTGGAGTTTGAGAGAGAAAACAATAGAGCAGGCAAACCAGGAAGGAAAAGTTACACTTCCTGGGTCAGAACTCAGAAAAGCAGGGCAGGCTCATTGAACCATCCTTGTGTGGTAAGGACTATTATCTCCAATTCCTAGAGAAAGAAAGTGAGGCTTGGGGAGGGTCCATTACACTTCCGTGGCCAAGGCTGGCAGGTGGCATTCGGGCCGGACACAGGGCATGGGTTCCTGTCTTCAGGAGGGCTCCGTGTGGTGAAGGGGTAACCCAGGAGGAGGCAGTGTGGACAGGCCCACAACATGGCATGAGGGATGCATGCTGGGATGCAGGAAGGAGCCACAGGCTGCAGGGTACACATGGTAGAGTGGGCCTGGCTTGCTGAGCAGGTGTGTGATGGAGAAGCTGCATCTGGGAGCAGAAGAGGGTTTATCAGTGCAGAAGGGAATTCCTGGTATTTGAGGAGGTGGGAGAGTGTTTTGTAACTAGGGAGCTCTGGAGCATTGGCATTTCAGAGTCACACACCCTCCAGACCAGGGTGGTCTGTGAGCTGAGGAAACCAGGGTAAACTGGTCACATAGCTGCCATGGCCCGGGTCACAGCACGGCACACTTGAGTCTTTCTTGCACAGAAACAAGCAATTCTGAAAGGGGAAAAGGGAGAGGAGCTTCCTGGAGTCTCCTGGGCACTGGGAGCTCAGCCCACAGTGCATGTGATTGGTGGGGCAGATCAGAGGAGGAGCTGGGACAGCAGGCCCCCAGGCCAGCCTTGGGAACTCCAGTAGCCTCTGGGCATGGTGGCACACCCCAGTGATCTCAGCACCTGGGAGGCTGAGGCTAGAGAATCAGGATTTGAAGGCCAGGCTGGGCAACTTAGTAAGATCCTGTCTCAGAGTTGGAAAAAAAAGAGGGAAGTGGGGATACCGAGGGGGCTCAGCAGGTAGAGGGGCCACGTCAGCTTCGGAGTTTGATCCCTGGAATCCATGGGGGGGAGGAGAAAACTGACACCAGCAAGTTGTCCTTGACCTCCATACTGGGGCTGTGGCACGCAAGCATGTCCCCATTAATAAGTACATAAATAAATAAATAAATATTAAAATTGGAAAAAAGGAAGGAAGGGGATGAGAAAAGAAAAGAAAAAATTCCCTTCATTGCTCGAGTCCTGAATCAGCAGTTCTGTGGCTGACCCACAACCATTCTTCCTCCCGTGGCGCCCACGTGCCTGGTCAGCCCTTCAGCGCTTTATACTGACCCACAGCTGAGGTGCCACCCATGGGGAGGTGGGGAGAGGGTTCACCAAGTGACTAAGCCAGAAAAAAGGACAGGAAAAGGTTACGGTGACAGGGACAGGAAGGAGTCCCTTCCCTCCCCGCACCTGGATCTCTACTTGACTGAGCCAAGAGCTTCAACCTGACTGATCAGAGATTAAGTGGTGACCAGAAACTTCCTCTCTTCCTACAACCATCACAAACATGGTTGTTAAGATAATACCGACATTCAGGATCAAAACATATGGCCTTGTAGGAGATAGTGACCTTCTCAAAGTATGATAAAGCCCTAGGGTCTTTGCCTCAGTGAACACGGAGCCGATCTTGTGGCCTTTTCTACATCTGCAGCCTTTTGGGTTAAGGATAGCCAAATTAACCAGATTACGGTCTCCCAAGGTGCAGCTGGACGGGGTGTCACTCTTGGATTATGGCTGTTTTATTTATTGTTTATCCTCCCAAGTGGCCCATGACAGCCTCAATAAGGACAGAAGTGCTCATCATCAGCTCCACGTGTAATCCACATCCTGTTTGTGGTGGGCATCTCACACATGACCTTGTCATTGAGCCTGGATTAGTTTTTCTAAGATAAATCCCTGGAGGGGATAGTAAACATACTGTGTGTCACAGCAGATCTCTAGGCCTCATCTGTGGCCACATAGGCATCAAAAGACAATGGTATTGGTTGTCCTGGGTCAGTGATTTGGGCTGATGTGATGAGTTTATGAGACCTTCAGGTTTCTAGCAGATTTTCAGTTGGGGAAGGCTGTGGTTAAAGTGGGTGTAATGACCTTCCTGCTGGCAGATGGAATAGGTGGTCTCACTGTGCCTGAAGTTCCCTCAGATCATCCATGACAAGAGATGTGTACATGATAGAGTGGGGTTTTGAGGACACCTCGGAAATTTCATGTGACATGAATACAGGGGTCACAGGAAAGGGGGCTTTGGAATTATGAAAGGGGACCAGATTATCAGTAACAGATAACATGGTTAAAACTACTCAGAAGAGGCAAAGATGTGCTATCCGAGGCCTCTGGCTATAAGTCTAATGAGCAGGGGTGGCTGAGGCCAAGCCCACAGCAAGTGCTTGGGTAAGAAGCCCAGCATCAAAGGCCAGGGGTTAGAGCACATTACAAACACATTAGAAAAGTAAAGACAATTCATTTGTCCTTCAGGTGACGAGTTCTTCACGTCCTTGGACTTCTGCAGTGCATGTGTCCATCAGCTTCCAGAGTGATCGAGGCAGAGCTGGAGTCCTCTGGTCCTGCTGGGTCCTCTGGGGTCATGTTCAGGTCCTCCGGTTGGTCATCTTGCAGGATACTGTGGGGTCACGAACACATTCCCAGTCACAGGAGGCTGGTTTCACCCTGCTATGGTCTATCAAGGGCATCACCTCAGCTACCTTAACTGCAGTAGGTGTGGATACAAAGACAGTCAATGGACCTCCCCAGGGAGGTTTTCAGGGCTGCACATTCCAATCCTTTACCACATCACACCCTTTGGCTTAAAGGGATGGGTATCGGCAGTCAGGCTCATGGGCAGTCCTTCCCTGACACAGTGATGCTCAGGGTGGAGCCCAGAGCCTGCGTCTGTGGCCTTTGAGTGATGTCAGTTCCTTTAGATGTTTCCCTTTGCCCCTAACTACGGGTGGAGGCCGCTCAAGAATTTCAGGGGAGAACCCTGTTTGTCTGTTTGGAGAAGATCTAATTCTTAGGAAAGCAATCAGCAACAATCGGTCCCAGTGTGTGACAGTTTTCTGACACAGTTTACTCAGTGCAGTTTTAGAGTTCAGTTTATGCATTCCACTTTTCTGGAACTCCGAGGAAGATAAAACAAGTATAGTTTCCAAGTAATTTTTAATCCCTTAGCTACCAACCTCCACCACAAACACTGGGCTGTTGTGTGATTCTATGGTGGAGGATTTCTTTCTGGAGGAGCCTAGGCACTTCATGAGCCTTTCCATCTGGGTAGGGAAAGCCTCCGCCCAGCCTGACAAGGTGCGTGCAAAACCCAACGGGTTCTGTAAAGTTAACGGCCACATTTTCAAACAGGGCCTCCAACACTTTGTACCCCAGGGAGGATTTAGGCCCTTGTGTGCATCATTCCCTTGATGTGGGTACACGTTTCATTGTTCACACATAGATAGAGCCCCTCTGGATCCAGGGAGCATTTAGGCCCTTGCTTGCATCATTCCCTTGATGTGGACACATTTCATTGTTCACACATAGATAGACCCCCTCTCGAGAGCTGGGGACATAAAACTATTGGTTTAAAGTTCCAGGACATAGTCGGGTGTGGTGGTGCACGCCTTTAATCACAGCACTTGGGAGGCAGAGGCAGGTAGATCTCTGTGAGTTCAAGGTCAGCCTGGTCTACATAGTGAGTTCCAGAACAGCTAGAGGCAGTTAACTCAAATGTAGGAATGGAAAAAGTTTGACCCAGCCACACCGAGGGGTGGGCTTGAGAACAGGTGGCTATGCACCTGGCTGCTCTGCTAACAGCAGATTTATGGCTTCTGAATGTTTTGGTTTTGCAGAATAGAAATTGTTGGCTCAGGGGTGGGGGGCTGGGGAACTTTCCACCCCTAAGCTTGGGAACTTAAACTTTTAAATCCTGGACATGGTTTTTCTGTATAAAACTTACCCTAATGATGGCTTGGCACGGCACTTGGGACCCAAATGCCCAGTATAGTCGCTGGCTGGCTATCAAAGACTTTCTTTTGGCAATTTCTGGGTCTGAGTGGTCTTCTCTGGTTGGACAGCCTCACAACACAAGGCAGGGTCTACAAAGCTTAAAACCACAATTACATCATGATGGGACAAAGCTAATAACCATAGTTACATCAGATTACTGTCGTGAGCCACGACTCTGTCCAGCAGAGCCGGGAAAGACGACACAGACACCAAGGTGAGGTTCAAGCTTCTTTTTCTCACTCTTCCTTTTTTCTCTCTTTATTCTTCTCCCTTATATTCTCTCTCTTTATTATTCTCCCTTATTCTCCCTATTATTCTCTCCTTATTATTCTTTTTATTCACTCCTTCTTCTCCCCTTATTCTTCCTTATTACACACTTCAGCTGTTCATATAGTGTTCCCAACAGCCCGCCCCCCAGCCAGGACCAATCAGGGCACACACACGCGTAGCGGGCAGGCAGAGTGGCAGCTTATTGGGCCACATAGTAAGATCATCAGGCAGGCAGCACATGATCGGGCTCATCATGCTTCAGGGAGTTGGAGTAAACAAGCGAGGATCGAGCCTTGGCAATTAGCCAAGAGTTGAAGTAAACAGCACGAGGCTTGGCAGCCAGCCAAGGCGCCATCTTTGGCTGGCTCGGCCGTGCTCGCTTCCCACAGATCACCATAGTTACACTGGACCAGAGGCAGTCAGGTAACAGAGATTTTCAATTAACAAAAAGTTTTGCTTAGGTAAAACAAATTTCTCAGAATTGTAGAAGTCATGGGCTCCATGGAGACGCAGGTATAGCGGGGAGGGAGGATGTGCTGTCTGGACCTGCTACCTGGTACTTGTAAGTTTCCCGGTACTGTAGAAACAATGTGCTCCCTGAAACTGCCTGCATGAGACGTTCCCCCTGGCTGGCTGCAGTGGAAATGGCTGGGCAAAAACACAGGGCAAAGCCAAAGTCAGCAAGAGCAAGATGGAGTTAGTTTTGCCGTTTCACCCATTGACCCAGTAAGTCTGACACAGAGCATCAACGATCACGAGTCCAGCCCTGATGAATGTGGCTCCCATTCACCTCCTTCACCCAACTCTTGTCTGCAACTACAGATAATGACAAGGTCACCATTACAGCAGACCTGATACAATCATCCTGTGAGGACCCGAAAATGTGGGAACCTGCTCTCCAGAAGAGGGTGTCATGTCCCTCGGAGATGTCCACACTCTTCCTGATACATTCTGTGATGCTGAATTGACAGTGTGGGGTGCGGAGAAAGGTTCCCGTGAGGAACGGAGGGGAGAGGAGGGAGGTCGGAGAGGAGGGAGGTCTGCTTTGCCATCGGTGCGGCATTCAGAAAAGCACCTAGGGAGTGGGCCTGAAGAGGGGCGCCCAGGGAGTGAGCCTCAAAAAGCACAGCCTTCTGGAAACCAAAGAGACCTGGAAATTTGCCAGGAAGGAGACAGAGGCTGAACACAGATGTCTGGGCTGCAGACTCTCCATTTAGCTGCTCTACAGGTCACACTGCGGTAAAGGGAAGCCACCCTTCCCACAGCTTCATGGTGCTTGTGAGACCCCAGGAGCCCTGGTGAGGGCGGGGATGGAGTGTGAGAAGCATCTTGACCAGCGTCTGGCTGAGCCCTGCTATCTGCGTCTACGCTCAAATCAGCTGCCTGATGCCCAGCTGGGCTTCATGAAGCCTGCAGCACCAAGCTGTCACCAACAGAAGCCCCAGCACCCGCCTTCCCGACTGTCTGCCGGGTGATCCTTGCTCTGAAGACCATCACCCACCTGCCAATTGTGACCCCTTCGCAGTGACCCCTAAGGAGACTGGCGATGGGCCCTTCCAGTGTAAACCGAAGTGGACCAGCACGAGGCCCCTCCTGGTGCTTTGTCCTGCGCCAGCTCACCCCCGCCCCGTCGTAACTGTCCCCACTCTGACTCCATTACTCAAGGTCTTGTTAGTCCTGATGACCAGGTAATCTTGCTTCTTCTGTGAGGATAGAGTCAAGGCCCGAGACTTCACATCATCCTCTCCCTTTTCCCTGTACTGAACTGTCAGGTGTGTTAGTGGGGGAGGGGCTAAGGAGGCTACTGCATCCCTGTCCTGGGGGACCTTGTCCAGGAGGCGGCGCTGTCCTCACAGAGCCCAGGCATCTGGGGAGGAGGAAAAGGACAACTTTTTGTTCACGGTGGTCTAGTGACATTTCTATTGAGAAATAAGCACATCCCACTTCCATCCCTGAAAAGGTTTGGGTTTCTAGTATGATACGTACTAGAAAGTCACAGCTGTAACTCACGTAGACAAAGTCTCCTTTGTGTCCTTCCTCCTGCATAAGAGCCAGCGCATCCCACACCAAAAGGCTGAAGAACCACAGTTTTTGTCTCCCTGACCTAGTCGGGGGGCTAAGAGTGCTGGGGGCAGCACACCAGGCCCAGGGCCCAGGACCTGCCCAGGGATCTAGGCGTCCCAGCATAGGGCAGTGTCTGAGGTGGGAAGTCCAGCTTTCCAGAGTGGGTTCCCATC
>NW_008339542.1:24640-25727 GCF_000622305.1 Nannospalax galili
GGGATCCAACAGCCTGTTCCATCCTCCACGGGCACTGCAAGATACGGGTGCACTTACCTACATGCAGGGAATACATGCATACACATAAAATAAAAATAATAAATAAAATATTTTTTAATTATCATTTTTAATATATTTTTAAATTTTTTGTGTATGTGTATTGCCTGCATGTGTGTAAGTGCACCCATGTTGTGCAGTGCCCTCGGTCATAAGAAGTCGTCAGATCTCCTAGAACTGGAGTTATGGATGGTTGTTTGCTGCCATGAGCGTACTGGATATTAAACCACGGTCCTCTGCAAGAGCAGTCAGTGCTTGTGTGTGTGTGTGTGTGTGTGTGTGTGTTTGAGACAGGGTCTCCCTGTAGCCCCAGCTGGCCTGGAACTGGCTATGTAGACCAGGCTGGCCTTGAACTCACAGATATCTGCCTGCCTCTGCCTCCCAAGCGCTGGGACTAAAGGCGTGCACCACCATACCTGGTGCAGTCAGTGCTCTTAACCACTGAGCCATCTCTCCAGCCCTGCGTTGTGGATTAAAAAAAAAAAAAATTTAAAGTACTGTTTGATCAAATAGAAAATAAACATTTTGTATCCTATTTTATGACACAAAAAAAGAAAAAAGCTGAATCGTGTGGATGACTGGACCACCTCCTGCTCCACCAGGGAGCCCAGGCAGAGAGGGAACAGGACACTTGGAGTCTCTCCTCCTGTCCCAGGAGGCCCCTGTGTCCACTCCTGCTGCAGACGGAGCTGGGAACTGCCCAGGCTTCCTCACAGGAGCCCTGACACCTGCTGCCATCACTGCCTTAGCAGGGAGGGCTGAGTTCACCCTGAGCAAGAAGAGCACCCCATCTATATGTCAGAGGGGATCAGAGAGGAGAGACACGGGTCCCCTCCCCACCTGCCCTCTTACTTCAGGCTCCACTGATAGCAGAGGATACTGCTTCATTCTAGAGTATTCCCTGCTGCTTATTCTCCCTGGTCTCAGTCCCCATCAGCCCAGCAGTCACTTCTCCCAGAAGCAGGATGGTCACCGTTCATCACCACCAGACCCAAAGCTCAGCTCCTGTCCCCTCCCCTGATGTCACTCT
>NW_008339543.1:0-216 GCF_000622305.1 Nannospalax galili
CCTGAACAAGAGGACAAGTGATTCACCACAGTTACAGGACATTTTGAGAGACATTCCATAGTCCCCAGGAACTCAGTCAACCTTGGAGGGCAAGGGGCAAAAACTGTCCTTTAAGTCCTCCTGACCACATTAGTATAGGCCTCAAACTATGGGTGTTAAACATCTAATAAGGTTAGTTCCACCGGTCTGGTACTTTTAATTATCATGTGCTATGTA
>NW_008339544.1:0-237 GCF_000622305.1 Nannospalax galili
AACATCCGTAGATCTTACAATGTGTTTACTACAGTGAAAACGAGCGAGCAGAATCATTTTGTGTTACAACTCGATTCCTACGAATTGTATACAAAAGAGTATTGCCATCAGTTTCAGTCTTGTTTAGAAAAATATGTGTCACATGTGTATCTAAGTGATTGCTTCCTGTTGGAATAAAAGAAGTTCAACGAATGTGTTTATAACAGTGAAAACGAATGAACAGAAGCATTTTGTGTT
>NW_008339545.1:0-744 GCF_000622305.1 Nannospalax galili
AGGAATTTGGAAGTTCTCCCTCCATTTCTATCTTTTTGAATAAATGAAGTAATATTGGATATAGATTTTCTTTAAATGTCTGGTAGAATTCTGTTGTAAATCCTTCTGGTCCTGGGCTTTTTCAGTTGGGAGACTTTGTATTACTGTTTCGATTTCCTTATATGTTATGGGTCTGTTTAAACTGTTGAGCTCTTCTTGGTTTAACTTTAGTGGTTCCCATGGTTTTATATATCCATATATTTCTTTTAGGTTTTCAAATTTAATATAATGTAGGTTTTTAAAGTATTCCCTTATAATATTATGGATCTTTTGGGATCGATTTGGGGGAAAGTTCCATGGGGTACTGAATAGAAATTACATTATTTGGTGCTTGGGCGGAATAGTCAACCGATATCTGTTAGGTCCATTTTATGTATGCTATTGTGTAATTCAGATGTCTCTCTGTTAATTCTCTGTCCTGCTGACCTATCTAATGGAGACAGTGCAATATTGAAGTCCCCCACTATTAATGAGTTGGGATTAATCTGGGTCTTAAAGTCCTGTCGTATTGTTTTTATGAAGTTGGGTGCACCAGAGTTTGGTGAATATATGTTTATGATTGTAATATCTTCTTGATTCATTGTTCCTTTGATCAAAATGAAGTGGCCCTCTTTGTCTCCTGATTAGGTTTCAGTTTAAAGTCTATTTTGTCACATATTAGAATTGCAATGCTTGCTTTTTTCTTAGTACCATTTGCTTGGTATA
>NW_008339546.1:0-421 GCF_000622305.1 Nannospalax galili
TTTCTTTTATCAGTTCCATCTATGTGAAGATAAGTCAAAGGCCCTACTCGATCATGGCTCTCTTCACTTGGCAGCATGGAGGAAATGTTTCCTCTGAGTTGACCCTCCTCTTTGTAGACTGGATACTGGTTCAAGTCCATCTGGTGGGGTCTCCATGGCCTCCCTGAAAAAAAGACAGGTGACTCACCACAGTTACAGGACATTTTGAGAGATGTGCCATAGTCCCCTGGAACTTAGTCGACCTGGGAGCGCAAGGGGCCAAAACTGTCCTTTAAGCCCCTCTGGCCAGATTAGTATAGGCCTCAAAGTATGGCTGTTAAACATCTAATAAGGTTAGTTCTACCAGTCTGGCACTTTTAATTACCATGTTCTACATGGATAAAGCTTGGGTAAAAAAAAAAACCCAAATGTTCTCAGATGA
>NW_008339547.1:0-714 GCF_000622305.1 Nannospalax galili
AGAAAGACAACTGGGACTTGATCATATTAATGCAAAGTTAGATTAATTATTCAAACCTGGTTAATGATAACCAGTATGTTGATTGACTGTCTCCCATATGTTTATTCCAATACAAGCATATTTTATCAGAATTCAGCAATTTTTTATTACATCTCCCAGAATAAAAAGAAAATGACCCTTCCTTGACTTTGCAGTCAAAAAAATTATAGCTCCAAGATAAACTGGGGAGTTCCAAAAGGGCTGTAGCTCCATTTCTTTTCTCAGTTATATCTTGAATACTATGTGTAAATTCACTTATCTGCTGATGAAAAGTAAAACCAAATTTCATCTTTAAAAATAAATAAGTTATACCTACTAATGTCCTAAATGCTAAAATACCAAATGTTATTCATTGACTTTGGCACCTAGCAAACGTGCTCATTCTTTTCATTTTTACTTAACATTGATTGTACTTGGTCTAATATGGTCCGAAAAATGTTATAAAAATAGTAAAGAAGCTAGGAAGAAAGAAATAGCAACTGGTACTACTGTTTGTGCAGAAAGTCATAATTTGGAAAACAATTACAAAAACTAGTAAGGGAATCCAGTAAGTCCTAAGAATATGGCATAAATATAAAAAATCAATTACACTTTATATACCGTAAATAAGCAATTTTTAAATGTAATTTTAAAAGTCAATTCCATTTATATCATCATCAACAAGATACAGTGCAC
>NW_008339548.1:0-347 GCF_000622305.1 Nannospalax galili
TAATTATGTTGAGGTATGTTTCCTCCAGTCCATTTCCCTCTAGGACTTTGACATAAATGCAAAGGCCTTTGTCAAAGGCCTTCTCTGCATCTATTGAGATGACCATGTGTTTCTTGTCTTTGAGCCCATTTATGTGATTTATGACGTTCATTGACTTATGTATATTGAACCATCCCTGCATCTCTGGGATAAAGCCAACTTGATCATGGTGGATGATCTTTTTGATGTGTCTGTATGCGATTTGCAAGTATTTTGCTGAGAATTTTTGCATCTGTGTTCATTTAAAATATGGGTTGACAGTTTTCTTTTTTGGTTGTATCTTTACCTGGCTTTGGTATTAGAGTGAT
>NW_008339549.1:0-911 GCF_000622305.1 Nannospalax galili
GTTTCTTAATCCATTCACCTAGTCTGTGTCTTTTGACTGGGAATTTCAGTCCATTAATGTTTGAAGCTATTAATGAAAGATGAGTATTGTATCCTGTCATTTTTATTTCTATTTACATTTGTGATATAGCTGTACTTTTTGACAGTTATACCTTCATTGGAGTTCTTTCTGCAACCCCTTGGGTATAGTCATTCCTTTCTTCAGCTCTTTGTATTGCTTCCATAACTCTCTGAAGGGCTGTTTTTGTGGACATGAATTCCTTCAGCCTATTTATGTCATGGAAGATTTTTCTTTCCCCTTCAACTATAATAGAAATTTTGGCTGGATATAGTAACCTGAGTTGGCAACTGTGGTCATTTAACACTGGGAATACTTTGGTCCAGTCTCTTCTGGCTTTCATAGTTTGCATTGAAAAGTCAGCTGTGTTCCTAATGGGTTTTCTTTATATGTGACTTGTTGTTTCTCTTTTGCAGCTTTCAGAATTTTCTCTTTGTTTTGTGCGTGTAGTGTTTTTACTACGATGTGCCATGGAGAGTTTCTGTTCTGGTCCTGTCTGTTTGGTGTTCTGTATGCTTCTTGTATTTGTATGGGCATGTCTTTCTTTAAGTTTGGGAAATTTTCTTCCACAATTCTGTTGAAGATCTGGTCCATGCCATTGTCCTGTGGTTCTTCTCCTTCCTGTATGCCTATGATTCACAAGTTTGGTCTTTTTATGGTGTTACACAATTCCTGCATATTCCATTCTTGTGTTTTCTTAAAATTTCATAATCTTTGAGTGGTCTAGTTTGTCTACTTTATCTTCCAGTCTTGATATTCCGTTTTCCATTTCATTCATCCTATTGGTAAGGCTTTCTCCTGTAGTTTCTAATTGGCTCACTGAGTGTTTCACTTCCTTCTTCATTTCAGCCTGA
>NW_008339550.1:0-226 GCF_000622305.1 Nannospalax galili
TATGCAAACACGGTGCTCGATGTCCTCTCACAATCTGCAAATTTGACCACAAAATTCTCCATAGTAACATCACAATGTTAAATATGACTTCCCAATGTTCCATTGTGACATTACAATGCTCCAAGGTGCTGATGCTATCTCCCCATGTGCCATTATATTGCTCCAATATACCATTACAATGTAACAATATGACTTCACAATGTGACTTCACAATACTGGAATGTGC
>NW_008339551.1:0-328 GCF_000622305.1 Nannospalax galili
GCGAAACCACCGCCTGCACGTCAGAGTGGTCAGGCGATATGACCATTTACACATTAGAGGGGGCAGTTGCCACGACCATCTGCTCGTCTGAGGGGCCAGATGACACGAACATCTGCACGTCAGAGGTGCCAGGAGACAGGACCATCTACACGTCAGAGGTGGCATGTGAAACGAACGTCTTTACGGCAGGGGGGCAGGTGACACGACCATCTGCAAGGCAGCGAGGGCAGGTGACACGGCCATATACACATCAGAGTGTGCAGGTGACATGACCATGTGCACGTCAGAGGGGTAGATGACATGACCATCTGCACGTCAGAGGGGCAGG
>NW_008339552.1:0-548 GCF_000622305.1 Nannospalax galili
CCAATGAGTCATCAAAATACTCCTATTTGGTATTGCAATGCTTCATGTGCCATTATTATGCTCCAACCTGCCCGCACTATGGCTCCATGTGCCATTATATTGCTCCACTGTGTCATCACAATGTTACAATATAAATTCACAATGTTCCATCGTGCAATCACAATGCTCATTGTGCCATCACAATGAGCCATTGTGTAATTACAATGATCCATTGTGTCTTCACCATACTCAATATGCAAACACATTGCTCAGTATCCCCTCAAAAATCCCCTAATGTGACACCACAATGGTACAATGTGACACCACAATGGTACAATGTGACATCACAGTGGTCCAACGTGACATCACAATTTGCCAGTATGCCTGCACTATGGCCCCTTGTGCCATTATATTGCTCCAGTGTGCCATCACAATGTTACAGCATGATTTTGCAATGTTCCATTGTGCCATCACAATGCACAATGCACAATGATTCATTGTGTTGTCACCATGCTCATTATGCAAACGTGGTGCTCAGTGTCCCCTCAGAAACCCCAAATGTAACATCA
>NW_008339553.1:0-574 GCF_000622305.1 Nannospalax galili
TTCTCCTATGGTCCTACCTCTCTTGAGCTCCTTCTTTTCCTTTCTCCCCTAGATTCCTTGTATATCAATCCCTCCCCCCTCCCTTAAACTAACCCAATCTTTATCCATATCTCCCTTATTAAAGTGTGTTTCCTACTGTTCTTCTCTTTCAGATTCTTTCTTTTCCTTTACCTCCCTGTTTCCTTTCCATTATCCTGATTCCTGTAGTTCTGTGTGGATACATACTCACTTATCAGGGGCTGGTTTTCGGATCCACATATGAGGGAGAACATATGTCGATTTTTTTCTGAGTCTGTGTTACTTCTAAGTGAAGTTCCATCCATTTACTTGCAAATTTCATGATTTCATCTATCTTTACTGCTACGGAAAACACCATCGTATGAATGAACCACATTTTCATTATCCACTCATCAACTGAGGGACACTTAGGTTGCTTCCATCTCTTAACTACTGTGAAAAGAGCAGCAACAAACATGGATGTACCAGTGTCTCTGCAATAGCATGAGATCTTTGGGTATATGAGAAGGAGTGGTATAACTGGGTCAAATGGTAGGATCATTTGTAGTTTTTTAAG
>NW_008339554.1:0-1829 GCF_000622305.1 Nannospalax galili
GCCCTATCCCTAAACATAACCCTAACCCTACTTCTAACAATAACCCAAACTGTAAGCAAACCCTAATGTTAACCCTAAATATATACCTTAGACACAACCTGATCCTAACCAAAACCTTAACCCTAATCCCTGGCCTACCCCTATGCCTAAAAATAAAACTAAGCCTAACATTGAACATAACCCTAACCCCACCTTAACCCTAACCCTAAACTTAAACATAAGCCTCACCCTAAGTATAGCGCTAGCTCTAAACCTAACCCTAAACCTACCTGTATCACTAACAGTAATTCTAAACCTACACCTGGACCTAAAACTAACCCCAACCCTAAACCAAATTGTAGCCCTAACCATAAACTAACCCTAACCATGAAACTAAATCTGTCCCTAAACCTAACCCTAGTCCTAAACTCAAACCAAGCTCAAACCTAGCCAAACCCTAACACTAACCAAAAATATGTAGCCTAAACCCAAACCTTAACACTAAACCTTGCCCTAACCCTAAAGATTACTGTAAAATTAAGCCTAAACCTACACATAAACCTAGACCAAACCTACCCCTAAATTTAATGCTAATCCCAAACTTCAATCTATAACGTAGACTCAATCCTAACCATAGTCCTATCCAGAACCTAGCACAAAATCCAACTCTAATCATAACCCTAAAACCAATCTTCCACCTCACCTTAACCCTAACCTACTACTAAACTTTGACTTCATCTTAACTCTAACCTAACCCTAATTCTAAATGTGAACCTAACCCTAGAACCAATCCTTGCCATAATCCTAACCATAATTCAAAAAACTAACTTTGGCCTACTGCTAAAGTCAACCAAAGCCCAACCCTAAACGTAGCCCTAACTGTAAAACTAATCCTAACTCTAGTACTAACATAAACGTAACCATATACATGACCCTACCTCTAAGCCTAATGCTAGGCCTAACACTAATGCTCTTCCTAACCCTAACCTAAACCTAAACCTACTGTAGCTCTAACCCTAAACCTAACATTAACCCTAAATATAATCCTATCTCTGATCATAGTCCTATCTCTAGCCCTCATACTTATCCTAGCCCCAAACTTAACCCAACCTTAAACCTAAGCCTAAACCTAAACGTATCTCTAGCCCTAACCTTAATATTAAACTAGCCCTAACCCTTATCCTAACCCTCTAAACCAAAGCTAAACCTAAACCTAAACCTAACTACACCACTAGTCCTAAACATAAACCTAACTTTAAATCTAAACTTAAATCTAAGCACAATCATAACCCTAAACAAAACTCTAAGCCCAACACTCACCCTCAACCTACTGTAGCCCTTGTCCTAACCCTAACTCCAACACTATACCTAAAGTTCACACTATCCCTAAACATAGTCTTAGCACTGACCCTAATCCTTAGGCTAGAACAATCTTACCCTAGTCTTACACATAGCCTTAATCCTAAACTTAACCCTCACCCTAACCATCGTACTAATTCTAAACCTAATCATAACCCTAGCCTTCCCCCTAACTATAATAATGCTAGACCTAACCCTAACCATAAACCTCAAACCACACCCATAATTTAATAGTAAACATTATCCTTATCCTAAAATATCCCTAGCCCTAATCATAAATCTAACCAGAAATCTAGTCCTATCCTTAAATCTAATCCAAACCCTAAAATAATCCCTACATGAAAACCGAACAGTAGCCCTTAACATAACCCTTATCTTATTCCTAAAATTAACCCGTCTCCTAATCCTAACCCTCTCCATAAACATAGCTATAACCAAATGAGAATCCTAAGGCTTTTTCAAGACATAACCCTCAAGATAACACTACCCCT
>NW_008339555.1:0-267 GCF_000622305.1 Nannospalax galili
GCAAGAATAAACATGGGTCCTCTGGACTAGCTTGATAAGTTAGCCATAACCCTGTCCAGCTGGCCACCGTTTCCAAACTCCCAGGCCTAGCTGTGCTTGCTTAGCTTGCATACTGAACCTGCCTCAAATCACCTCTGACATTTCAATAAAAAATTTTTAAAAATCACTTTAAATCTGAAGGATTGATGAACCAGATCTTTATATCTGACCCGAAATTTTAAAAAAAGTTAGAACAACAATGAAAAAAGAACCAAACATCTAGTCAAC
>NW_008339556.1:0-448 GCF_000622305.1 Nannospalax galili
GAAAATAGCAAAGATTGATTTAAATTCAGTGAGCAGAGTAGCAAGATTTACGTATTTATGTCTTTTTTTGGTCTCAAATTATTGTTTTAACTTAAGTAATTAAAATCAAGTATTTCAAGTCTTTATACTCTCATATAGTCACTATTTTTACACTGTACAATTTAAATCCACTTTCCTGATTCCAGGGTCAATATTGAAAGAGGCAGATGGGATTTCTGGGTGGCAGGGTTTCTAGCCAATTGCCAGCTCACCCAAAGTTACTTTTTTTAAAAATAATTTATTGAGAATTTCATACATGCATATAAGGTGTTTTGATCAAATGTATGCCCACTCCCTCCCGTCCAACTCCTCCTGTATCCACCCATCACTTTTTTCTGATAATTTCATTTACTCTTTCTTCTTTTTTTTTTAATTAAAAGAAGCATTTCATTACAACAGCATTAACCTA
>NW_008339557.1:0-358 GCF_000622305.1 Nannospalax galili
ATTTCTCTAGCATGCAAATGTCCCTGGGTTTGGTCCTCAGTAGTGAAATAAATGATGGATAGATGGATGGATGGATGGATGGATGGATGGATGGAAGGCAGGAAGGAAGGCAGGAAGGCAGAATGGATGAATGGGAAGATGAATGGATTACAGAAAAGGAGGATGAAATTGGACAGAGGGATAAAAGGACGAAAGGGCAGGAAGGCAGGAAGGCGGGAAGGCAGGAAGGAAGGAAGGCAGGAAGGCAGGAAGGAAGGAAGGAGAGAAAGAGGAAAACAGCTTGAGAGACACTGAAATAAAAACATCGTTCCAAATGTGCTAAAGAAAAGCAACAGTTGCCACTAGCGAAAACTCAAGC
>NW_008339558.1:0-270 GCF_000622305.1 Nannospalax galili
AAATTGGGTCAGTTTAAGGGAGGGGGGAGGGAAGGTTATACAAGGAACCTAGGGGATAAAGTGAAAGATGGAGCTCAAGAGAGGTAGGACCATAGGACAAGGGTATTATTAAGGGAGAAAGGAGAAAAATGGGGGCACCTTAATTGGGGAAACCATGATGGAGGAGTTAGACAATGTGAGAGCTAAATAATGCCCAGCTGATGTTAAAAACCAGAGGGGCCAACCCTCATGCCTCTTGGGGTAAGTCTATAGTGCAGCTCTCCGCGCCTT
>NW_008339559.1:0-1754 GCF_000622305.1 Nannospalax galili
TAATCTATCTATCTTTGTGTATATATGCACTGACACAGCACTTGCTTAGACGTCAGAGGACATTTTTTTTTAGTTGGTTCAATCCTTACTCCATATGGGTTCCTGAAATATAAAACTCTGGCTGACAAACTAGGTGGCAAGGGTCTTATCCAATGAGCCAACCCACTGTCCCAGAATGTTAATTTTTTTAAGATAGGGTCTTCATGTGGTGCTCTGGCTGGCTTAGATCTCATTGTTTAATCAGTCTACCTTTATGATTTTCTCTTGGTGACCCAATGAGCTTCATTAAGATTATCCACAGAATCATGAGTGAGGGATTATTTGAAGGAGCAAGCACAATTTACTAGTGGGTACTCCATTGAAGACAATGTCTCTCCCTGCTCCAAAAACCATTAACCACTGACAGGTCCTCAGGAATTGGCGTGGCCTAATGAGTCTCTCCCTCTAAATAGTGTTGAATGCTTATATATTAACAGAAAAAGCTGAGTCCTGAGTAACATCTCCATTTTCTATGACCAAATATTGATGGCTCCATCTTATACAAATCTTGTGCATTTAATCACAATTGCTGATTTCAGTAATGACATATGCATGTAATGCTTCATAGAGAGGTCGTACAGCAGTCCACCCATCCTCTTCTCTCAATTCTTCCTCTTCTGTCATGATATTTTCTGAGCCTTGTAGGCAGTGATGTAGATGTCCCATTTAGAATTGAACATTCAAAAGTTATTTTATGCACTTTGACCAGTTATAAGCCACTGGAATAAGCAGCCATCACCTATGAAAAAAGAAGCTTCTGTTATCAAAACTCATTGCACCACCAATTTATGATTGTAACCATAAATATTTAGAAGGTAATTTAATAGGTACCTTGTGTCAATTTAGCAACAGAATAACAATAACTTCCTTACTAGGTTCTAACTCTTTCCCAACCATGGACTTTTACTGGGATTACAGTACACAACAATGAATTCCCTCCTGTAGTGCAGGCTTCAGTTTCTGTAAGGAAGTGTTTTTACCCCACAGTCATGCCATGATTGGGCCAGTGGGTACATCTTACTGGCAGACCTGCAGTGTAACTAGCACACAGATCCCATAGCTGAATGACACTGTTGGCATTCACCTCACAGTAGCCTGCATAGCAATTTCCAGCACTATGAAAGCCAGGCAGCAATGAGGATGCTTCCATCTCAGGTCCAGCTTCATTTCTCTGTATCCTGCAACCAAATGTGTGGTGTCTTCAACAATGGGATCTTACCATGTAGTTCTGATGGGCAACAAACATCATTGGAAATGTTCTGTATTGTTTTAGGGAGTCTCAGAGTGCTTCCTGATCAACAATTCTTAGGAAGGTATTCCATTTCTGGCACTGGGATTTTAATTTCATAACCTCATGGCTTCTAGGAGAAGTTTCATCCACTCACGCAAGGACCTACTTTCAACCCCACCCCCTTTTCCACCGTTTACTTTTTAATTAGCTTACAAAGTACCTAATAAAATGTTCCTTATGGCATTTTCACAAGTTTTTTTTTGGTCTTTTTGAGACAGAGTCTCTCTGTGGCCCCAGCTGTCCTGGAACTCACTATGTAGACCAGGCTGGCTTTGAACTCACACAAATCCACCTGCCTCTGCCTCCTGAGTGTTGGGATTAAGGGCGTGCTCCACCTTCTCCTCTCCCCCAAGAGAAGTTCCTTCCCCCTTCTTCTCTTAATCCCATCCCCTCAGTATTTTCCTCTCTGCTTGCATATTACAAC
>NW_008339559.1:2650-3739 GCF_000622305.1 Nannospalax galili
GCCTCGTGCCCCTCACTTGTTTACTCCAACCTGCGCAAGCACAATAAGCCCGATCATGTGCTGCCTGCTTGATCAGAGACATCATCGAGCATGATCCTGCTATGTGGCCCAATAAGCTGCCACTCTGCCTGCCCGCTGCATGTGTGTGTGCCCTGATTGGTCCTGGCTGGGGGGAGGGCTGTTGGAAACGCTATATGAAGAGCTGAAGTGTGTAATAGAGGAGAACTATAGCAGCATAATCATAGTGGGCGAGATAATGAAGAAGAGAGAATAAAGGAAGGAAGAGAAAAAGAAGCTTGAACCTCACCTTGGTGTCTGTGTCGTCTTTCCTCGGCTCTGCTGGACAGAGTCGTGGCTCGCGACAAGTGGTGGCCCGTACGGGGACCCCTGATGCTCCGGAGTTGTAAGTAAAAACGAAATAATAGTGCTAGCAAAAGTTCCCAGGAAAGGGACGAGGTTAAAGTTCCCAGGAAAGGGACAAGGTTAAAGTTCCCAGGAAAGGGACGAGGCTAAAGTTCCCTAAAAGGGACGAGGTTAAAGTTCCCAGGAAAGGGACGAGGTTAAAGTTCCCAAGAAAGGGACGAGGTTAAAGTTCCCAGGAAAGGGACGAGGTTAAAGTTCCCAAGAAAGGGACGAGGTTAAAGTTCCCAGGAAAGGGACGAGGTTAAAGTTCCCAAGAAAGGGACGAGGTTAAAGTTCCCAGGAAAGGGACGAGGTTAAAGTTCCCAAGAAAGGGACGAGGTTAAAGTTCCCAGGAAAGGGACGAGGTTAAAGTTCCCAAGAAAGGGACGAGGTTAAAGTTCCCAGGAAAGGGACAGAGAAGCAACTTAGAGAAAATGGGTGCTGGCGGATCGAAAGCGAAAGTGCACATTGTGCTAGTGCAGCTTTTAGAGCGTGGCAGGATTAAGTTAAGGCTGAGACGGTGGAAAAGTTCTTGGATACTGTCGCAGCAGAGGCCCCGTGGTTTCTTGAGGAGTCTGTAGCTGCTGCCTCTTGGGCACGATTAGGAAAAGAGTTATCAGATAAAGATGCTAAAAGCCCCCTCCCTAGAGGTACTCTAGCTATTTGGACTTTGGTGCGGACCTGTTT
>NW_008339560.1:0-3978 GCF_000622305.1 Nannospalax galili
GCTGGAAGTCTTGGTGGGAGGGTGAGACACTGCAGGAGGCACCTCAGCCCCGTCTTCCCCAACCCCCTCTCTGTTCTCCCATCCACAAATTCTGTTTTGCTATTATTACCTTTCCTTGTGTCGCAGACAGTAGATGTGATTAAGAACTCAGGTCTGGAGAGACGGCCCAGCGATTAAGAGCACTGGCTGCTCCTACAGAGGACCTGGGTTCAATACCTAGTACCCACATGGCAGCTAACAACTATCTCACCTCAAGTCCCAGGGGATCCAACACCCTCTTGTGACTTCCTCTGGCAACTGCACAACGTGGATGCACTTGCGTACATGCAGGCCATACACTCATACACACAATAAATAAAATAGCACATACAGGAACTCAGACTGTAAAATTGAAACCACAAAGGACAAGTCGAGCCCTCGAGTTGCAAAAGCAAGAGGCTTTTATTTTACACAGGTACCTGTGGGCACAGCTCCTGACAAAGGGAGAAGCGCGCCCCAGGTCTGGGGTTTGGGGTCTTTATAGGGCAGAAGCAGTTTACAGAAGCAGAAGCGTGGTTATTGGTTAGTTTAAACTATTACAAAATGCTATAGGGAGAGCGGGGGGGCTTACTTATCATTAAGCCAGATGTTTCAACCATAAAACTTACTTATCAGTGAGTTGGAGATGTCTCAGCCATGAAACTCACTAATTAGAGAGTTGGCCATGAAGCTTACTTATCGGCAAGTTGGAATTCTTGACCAGCACATGACCTGCCTGAGACGTGACTTGTCTGAGAGGCTTCATGGCTCCTGACTTTTATATTTTTCAATGTCATTGTGGTAAAGAATAGTTTCCAGCTGCTAAATTAACTTTCAATCATAATCTCAAATACATTTGTAAGATGTACATACTTTCTCAGGGTATATTTACATCAGTGGCTCCAGTGGCTCATCTCCTTGTGAGGTAGTTAAGGCAAGCTCAAATGTAGTGCCCTGTTCTAGGACTACAACTGTCTGTGAGTCTACAGTTTAGAATAATGCCCAGTTTTCTAAGACTTATCAGTAATCTCCCCTTTTTAACTCCAAACACTGGATCAGGATGGATGTAGGACTGAGGTTTCCATTGTAAATCAGAGAGAGAAGAAGCACTGACCGAGGGTCTGCTTTGAGGTCCTGACACTAACTCTTCATAACCATGTCATGAAGGGCATATTAACCTGGCCTGGCCAAACCTCACTTATCTCCATTGTAAAATCAAAATTAATTTTATAAAAAGTATGTGCCTTACAGGCCTAAGACTATCATATCAGGTATGACTTTTTTTAATGGTTTTTTGAGACAGGGTCTCTCTATAGCCCCAGCTGGCCTGGATTCGCTATGGAGACCAGGTTGGCCTCAAACGCACAGAGATCCGCCTGCCTCTGCCTCCTGCGTGCTGGGATTAAAGGCGTGAGCCACCATGGTATAACTTTTGAGTGTGAATTTTTAACCAATTAAGGGCTGTCCAAAGGCTCGTTTTCATGAGTAATATAAGGCTCAGTTTCAGTTTGGGGCCATTTGTCTTTATCTAAAACATCATTCTTTAAGTAAGTTCAAGGAAGAAAAATCATCTTTGGCTGAAATATTTTAAAAACATTTTATTCATTTATTGTATGCATGTGTGTATGTGTGGGGGCACGCACATGTAACAGCACGTGTGTGGAGGTCAGAGGACAATTTGTGGGAGTCAGCTCTCCCCTTCCACCTTGTGTGTCCCAGGGATTGAACTTGCGTTGTCATCAGGCTTGGCAGCAGGAACATTTACTTTGTGAATATGGTGTTTCTTGTGTTCTTCTAATGACTTTTTTGGTTTTGGTCTTTGGTTTTGTTGTTGTTGTTTGTTTTTCTGAGACAGGGTCTCCCTTTAGCCCCAACTGGACTGGAATTTTATATGTAGGCCAGGCTGGCCTCTGTCTCACAGAGATCCGTCTGCCTCTGCCTCCCAAGTGCTGAGATCAAAGGTGTGCGCCACCACACCCAGCTATAATCACTTATATTTAAAAATATAGTTTAGAATAAGTATCCGTCTCTTCCTGAGACTTCATACACTTCAGGTAAATTGAAGTGATATCTTTAGCTTAGATTTAATTCCAGGTCTGTATTATTATTTTATCTGCAGACACAAGTTTGGTTAAAAATGTTCACTTTGAAACCACTACAACTCTTTTTTCTACCAGGTAATGTTGTGAATGGAACAATTGGCAAACAGATGGTGGACATGCTGGTGGAGTCTTCCAACAATGTAGAGATGATTCTCAAGTTCTTCGACATGTTCCTGAAACTAAAGGACATGACATCCTCTGACATATTTAAAGAGTATGACCCTGATGGCAAAGGGGTCATTTCCAAGCGGGACTTCCACAAAGCCATGGAGAGTCACAAGCACTGTACCCAGTCAGAGACTGAGTTTCTGCTGTCTTGTGTGGAGACCGATGAAAACGAAACACTGGACTACGAAGAGTTCGTCAAGCGGTTCCATGAGCCAGCAAAGGACATCGGCTTCAACGTCGCTGTCCTGCTGACCAACCTCTCCGAGCACATGCCCAATGACACGCGGCTGCAGACCTTCCTGGAACTAGCGGAGAGCGTGCTCAACTACTTCCAGCCCTTCCTGGGCCGCATCGAGATCATGGGCAGCGCCAAGCGCATCGAGAGGGTCTATTTTGAGATCAGCGAGTCTAGCCGAACCCAGTGGGAGAAGCCACAGGTCAAGGAATCCAAGAGGCAGTTTATATTCGACGTGGTCAATGAGGGAGGCGAGAAGGAGAAGATGGAGCTGTTTGTGAACTTCTGCGAAGACACCATCTTCGAGATGCAGCTGGCCGCTCAGATCTCAGAGTCAGATCTGAACGAGAGGTCAGCCAGCAAAGAGGACAGCGAGGAGAGGCCGGAACAGCAGGTGCCCAGGATGGGCTTCTTCTCCCTCTTCACTGTGCAGTCGGCCCTGTCCACGCTCAGGTACAACCTCCTGACACTGGTGCGGATGCTCAGCTTGAAGAGCCTGAAGAAGCAGATGAAGAGGCTGAAGAAGATGACGGTGAAGGACATGCTGGCCACATGCTTCTCGTCCTACTGGAGCGTGCTCCTCATCCTGGTGCACTTCGTGGCCAGCGTCTGCAGGGGCTTTGCACGCATTGTCTGCAGCCTGCTGCTGGGGGCCAGCCTGGTGGAAGGTGCTAAGAAGATCAAGGTGGCAGAGCTTCTCGCCAACATGCCGGACCCCACTCAAGACGAGGTCCGGGGAGATGAAGAGGAAGGAGAGAGAAAACCCTCAGAGACTGCCTTGCCCTCTGAAGACCTGACAGACTTAAAAGAACTCACAGAGGAAAGCGACCTCCTGTCGGACATATTTGGCTTGGATCTGAAGCGGGAAGGCGGGCAGTACAAACTCACTCCTCACAATCCGAATGCTGGCCTCAGCGACCTCATGTCCAACCCAGTCCCCGTCCCTGAGGTGCCAGAAAAATTTCAGGTAATTTATCTCTAAGTCATCACAGCGCTCTCTCTGTCTCTGTCTCTGTCTGTCTCTGTCTCTGTCTCTGTCTCCCTCTCTGTCTCTCTCTCTCTGTCTCTCTCTCTGTCTCTGTCTCTCTGTCTGTCTCTGTCTCTCTGTCTGTCTCTGTCTCCCTCTCTGTCTCTCTGTCTCTCTCACTCTGTCTCTCTCTCTCTCTCTCTCTCTCTCTGGTCTTCAGGTAGATAGAACAAATGAAAGTTGGCCCAGCGTTTATGTTGGAGACGCTGGTGTTGAACTACAAGACTTGAATTATTAACAACAAAAAGACTTTGGGGAAGACAAACCTAGGTTTGTTAGCACTCTGTAAGAATTATTATCATTACACCGGGCGTGGTGGTGCACGCCTTTAATCCCAGCACTCGGGAGGCACAGGCAGGCAGATCTCTGTGAGTTCAAGGCCAGCCTGGTCTACATAGTGAGTTCCAGGCCAGCTGGGGCTACAGGGA
>NW_008339560.1:4192-7567 GCF_000622305.1 Nannospalax galili
TGTATATTGATACAGTTCAAACACCATTGGTTAGATGACAGGACTAAGAAGTGGGACTTAAATTGGCCTTGAAAGATGATGAGAATTTGAGTAGGTAGGGAAGGGAAATGAGAAAGGATGGTGGAAGAAGCCCAGAAAACTCCGATCTACTGCTTTTAGACAGGTGAGTTCGCAGAAGAGGGGCCTAGACACAAACATGGAACTTCTCAGTAGAAACACAAAGGTGCCCTTTGTGGATGGTGATGTGCACATGGCCTCACCGCTCCCTAAATGGATTCAACAGTGATATGTAACTCTGCTTTAGGGAGCTGGGAAGATCGCTCAGGCAGTAAAGTGCTTGCTTCATGAGGCGTAAACACTGGAGTTTGGGCCATAGAACCCACATGAAAATGAAGAAAGAGCTAAGGGTTATGCTACAGGCTTGTAATCCCAGCACTGGGAACTGGATACAGATGGATCCCTGGCGCTCGCTGGCCAGCCAGCTCAGACTACTCGAAGAATCCCAGGCCAGTGAGAGACCCTCCCATAAAACAAGGTAGATGCAGTCTGAGGAATGAATGACAGCTTAGGTTGTCCTCTGATTTCCATGTGCATACACGCATGCCCACACAGGTGCGTGTATGCACACACACAATATTAATAATAATCCCGTTTTTCTGTTCTCTGTTGATATATTCAAGGGACAAAAGGCAAAAGAAGAGGAAAAGGAAGAAAAAGAGGAAATGAAATCTGACCCTGAAAAGTCTGAGTACGTTTGGCCCATGTCCTTCCCTCTGCATCTCCGTCTTGTCCTTGCTCTCTCTCTTTGGGAGCTGGGGTAGTGAATCCTTGCAGGGGTGTCCCATGACCTGATCTCACATCTCTGCGAAGGCCAGGACCTCAGTCCTTACAGCGCTGAGTGCACGCCACTGTGGATTCCTCCCCATCTTTTCTTTGTCAGAAAAGAGTCGAGGGCTCTGTGAATGGTCTCCGCAGATGACTGATGGGTAACCCTCCGTCTTCTAAAACCACAGGTGCCCTTCAAAGAAGGGAAGAGCCCAACATGGCAGAGGCCACTAGAGTGACAATCCCCAGGCCTGACCATCAAGGCCACGGGCCTAGACATCTAGAGAGATAGTTAAAAATGTAGATTCCAGGCTGGTGAGACAGCTCGCTGTTAAGAGCTCACACTGCTCTTCCAGAGGACCCAGTTCCATTCCCAGCACCCACACAGGGCAACTCACAACCACCTGTAACTTCATCTCCTGACATCCTCTTCTGGCCTCCCCAGGCACCTGTAATCATGTGCCCCAAACCACACACATACACATTATTAAGAATAAAATAAATCTTAACAAAAAAGAAAACTGCAGACTCCTGGCAGCGAAAATAGCTCAGTCGGTAAAACAGTTGCCGACAAGTGTGAGGACCTGAGTTTGAGCCCCAGATCCATAAAAAACAGCCAGTGTGGGAGGTGTGTGCCAGACTGTAATCCCAGTCCTGGGGAAGTGAAGACAGGTAGATCCCTGGGGCTCCCAGGGCCAGCTAGTTCAGCCTAATGGGTGAGCTCCAGGCTAGTGAGAGACTCTGTTCCCCAAAACTAGGTGGATGGCAACCTGAAGTTGTCCTCTGGCCTACACACAGACACACACACACACACACGCATGCGCACGTACACTTACCTCCACACACAGGCACCCCTGGACTCACAAACACACACAATGTGGATTCCTGGGCCCCACTTTAGAGGTTCTGACTCGGCTGCTCCGGTGTGGGGCCCCACAGCCCTCAGGTTCATCGGCATCCCTGGTTTTCAAAGCAGAGATAGGAAACATGGGCTGGATATGAATCAGGGAAAACAACCGGCAGCTCAGCAACGACTTTACATTAGTAACTGAAGATGTTTAAACTCCCCATTTATGCACTCTCATATGCGCATCTAGAAAAATCTAAGAAAAGCCATAGTCCTTGGGCACCTATTATGCTCTTTACACACAGCAGTTTCGCTTCCTCTCTGTGTTAATTCCCTTTGCCTGTTTTCATGGTAGTGTCCCTGTAGTCAGTTACAGTTGTCATAGATCTTACACTGTTTGATCCACTGTAAACGTGGCTAGGTGAATGACGTTTAGAATATAAGAGTCCGCATGTGTGACCGTGCACAGTGGGCATGAGATAACACTAATTACTTCATTTAAGCATGATGTAAGCTGAACCTCCTGTGGACTGAGTGGCATCTGTGCGTGCAGGTGGTGAGTCCTCCTCACGGAGAGGATTCCCATTTTCTATTTACAGGGGTTTTAGATGTTAAGTTCTGGTCCTGTGGCCAGCGAGATGACTCAGCAGGTAAAGGTGCTTGCTGCCAAGTGTGATGACTTGAGTTTGATCCCTGGGACCCACATCTTGAAAGGAGAGAACCTACCCCCGCAGGTTGTCCTCTGACCTCCACATACACAAAAGCACACACAAAAAATAAGTGAAAATTTTCAAAGTTATTAAACTTCTGGTGCTAGTTCTGTTGTTATCTGGAATTAATGTATCAATAACATTATATTGATATTAAAAAGAATATAGTTTGTTTAATCAAATTAAGTAACTGTAATTATCTGTTTCAGCATATTATTGAATTAGTGTACTTTATATATGTGAAAAAAAAATGCCCTGATTTTAAGTCTCAATGACTAGAAAAATGTTAAAAAATTGAATTATGGGCTGGTAAATCTGGAAAAATGTCCTCTAGATTTGAATTCCATATAATTACTCATCTCTGAGGGATCAGAGATCTTACCCCTTGGTCTAAAATCCAGAATGTTATGATTCATTGGAACAGAACTTAGTGTCGGGGCTGGGGAGATGGTGGTCCACAAGTACTTGCCACACAGGTATATGACCCTGAGTTTGATCTGGAACTCACATACAAACGCTGGGTGTGGTGACCTGTAATTGTGATCCCAGCATCGGGAGGTGGAGCAGGCAGATCCTTGAGACTTGCTGGCCAGTCAGCCCAGCCTGAAGGGTGAACCCCAGACCAGTAAGAGATGGTGTGATGTGGTGGTGTGGTGACACACACCTTTAATCCCAGCACTCTGGAGGCAGAGGCAGGCAGATCTCTGTGAGTTTCTGGTCACCTACGGAAGAAGGACACTCAGGCTGTCTTGTGACCTCCACACACACATGCATACATGTGCACATGAAACCTCATGCACACATGTCCATGAACACACATGAACACATACACATGATAACATACATAGACACAAGGACTGATGCTGTGATTCCAGGGTTTGGTCACTAGGATTTGCATAGTACCTGCTTAGTTGTGTGGCTTTTGGGTGGCTTATACTTTCTTTCTTTCTATAGGGGGCAAGATGGAGAGAAAGAAGAAAAGCCCAAAGACGA
>NW_008339560.1:8422-8682 GCF_000622305.1 Nannospalax galili
ATTACCTGACACCCTTTGGCTTCCTGGCTCACATCACAGTGCTCTCAGAACCCTCCCAGACTTTAGAACCAGTCAAGTGTATTTTCTGAGGCCCTGCAACAGAAGAACGTAAGCTAGGCACAACACACCTCCTAGTGTACATGTACTTTATATACCAAATGAACCAAATGAGTCATCTTCCCACCTGTGTGTGCGTGTGTGTTTGTGTGTGTGTGTGTGTGTACACATAAGCTTAATGAGCCAGCGTTTCACTGATGCTA
>NW_008339560.1:8801-12131 GCF_000622305.1 Nannospalax galili
CAGCAGCGGGCATAGTCTTTAGAGCTGCTCTGGGGGTTGGGTGGGCTCTGTGATCCCTGCAGTAGCCCCTCGGGTTCCTGAAGAGCGTGTCCCGAGTCTCAGTTGCAGAAGGGAATCAGTCAGCAGAGTTTGTTCTTTCAAGTCTTCCCTGGGCTCCTTTGTTCTCTGGCCACTTTCCTGTTTCTCTTTGCAGCCGATGGTCCCTGCTTGCCAGTTGGCACACACAGGACCCGTCATGGCCACATGAGGTCCCCACAGGTGTCTGTCCTCCAGGCTTTGTGACAATCCTGAACTGATAAGAAGGGTTCAGTAATTCAGCCTCTGTGACCTAGTCCTAGTTCCTCCCTTCTAGGGGACACAGTGTGAGTGGTCCAGTTTGGGATCCTTCCAGCTCATTTAAGAATTTGCTCAGGCTCCCAGATTCCGAAACTCTTGTCTTTGAGTCCTCCCTGCCCCACCTCTAGCAATCCAGCAGTAATTCTCAGCTCATCCCTCCAGCGTCTCCAGAATCCTCCCACTTCTCTTTGTGTGTACAGCTGCCACCAATGCCAGCATCGCCAACATCACCTCTTCCTGCAGTCCTGTAGGAACTTGGTCACTGGTCCTGTCCCTTCCACCCCCTTCCATACAATGGCCAGAGTAATTTCTAAGTCAATATGGTTGCACTAAGTCCTCAGTTGTCCCACAGTGTCCCATCCCACCTAGAATAAAACAGTAATGATAACATAGTGATAGCCTACAAACTATCGCATCTGATTATTTATATTAGAATAGTACGAATAACTGATTTTGCTCATATTCACTTATTTACTTCTCAAAGGAAACTGATGAGGTGGGTTTGTTAATATATTACACAAGACAAGATGGACTCCAGGAAGGATTAGGTCATTTAATCCACGTTCCAAATGGAGGAACAGGCTTGGTATCCCAGTAGTGTAGCCTCAGAGGTCATGGATGGGTTCAAAGGTCGTGCATTGGTGCACCGTAACATCCACACAAACCTTTATCAGAAGCCTTCAGAACCTGGCCACTGCTCACCGCCTGACCCCAGTTTCTCCCTCTCCTTGCTTCTCTCTGGGGTTCACGCATGTATTAGTTACTTTTCTGTTGCTGTGGTAGAAACACTGACCAAAGCAACTTATAAAAGGAAGAGTTTATTTGACCTTATGGTTCCAGGGGGATCACTCTCTGTCATGGTGGGAAGGGACAGAGATGATTGGAGCAGGAGCAGAAGCCAACTTTCACATCTTTAAGCAGGCACAGGAAGCAGAGGGCAACTCAAGATCCCCCAAGACTTAAGATCTCTCTAAGCCTGCCCCCGGTGACGTGCTTCCTCCCACATGGCCACACCTTCTAAGACCTCCCCCAACAGTGCCACCAACTGGGGACAAAAATGTCCAAATACTTGAAGCCTATGGGGGATGTCCTTGTTCAAACCTCCACAATGCACAACATTCTTGACTCTTACTTTAGAGCCCTGTTCTCACCACCCTCCTCTTTGACACTCTTCCCCAAACGTTGATTGAATTTACTCCCCTGCCAACCCCGGACCCGAGTCATGCTCATCTTCTGAGATAAGCTGCTTCAGCCCCTATCCAAACTACACCTCACACATAAACCCACCCTATGTATTTTTCATTATATCACTTAGCGCTCCCTGAAACTTGCTTTCCACATGTGAGGGTGTGATTTTCTATTTGCTGTCTCTTTGATGGGTGGAAGCCTCTCCTTTGTGTGTCTCCAGCACTGAGTGTGGTGCTCCATATGCAGTGGGCTCCTGATCTGCAATTTGGAGTGAGTGAGTGAACACTTTGCTCAAGCATCTGCACATTTCGAGTCTCATACTCGGTGACCCCTTCCTAACTTTTTCCACCTTCAGAACTATTTTGCCCGCAACTTTTACAACATGAGGATGTTGGCCCTGTTTGTCGCGTTCGCCATCAACTTCATCCTTCTCTTCTATAAGGTAGGTGCATTGGGGGAAGGATGGTTCTCTTCTAAGGTAGGTGCAACTACATACAGATGGGTAACTTCTCTGTGAGCCCCTAGTCAGCACATTCAAACCAATTCTAAAATGCATCTGAACGAATCACAGAATCCAAAGCCTGGGCACATCATAGATGTCTGGGAATCAAGGCAGATCTGCTCCTGGAAGGGGAAGAGCCCCAGTTTGCTGGGCTGAAGAGGATTCTACAAGGGCTTACCTGAAAGTTCCCAGACTGATGCAGTTGAACACCTTACTTACTACAATGCATGGATGTGATAGAGCCTCAGTTACATTAAATTATTCAGATAATTTGGAAGAGTGCTATCTAGTATCTTCCTGTACAGGTTGGGATCCTTATAACTCTGGTTGAATTAACATGAACCAGAAAATTTTATGACTTTGTGTGTGTGTGTGTATGTGCATGTGTGTGCGCACACGCTCGCAAGTGTGCATGCACGTGAGTGTCATGGTGCACATGCGGGTCAGAGGACAACTTGCAGCAGTCAGTTCTTTCCTTCCACCGTGTGGTTCTTGTGAATCAAACTTGGGTTGTCAGGCACCCACTGATCCTTCTTGCCAGCCCAGCATGAACTTGAAAAGCCAGTTTATTACTTGTCTTTGCTATTGAACAAGTGATCCTAAGAGCCTTTCCTTTCGGTCTTTCTGTAATACCATTTCACAATGATTCCACATCCAGTTGCTCACAAAGGCTGTGCCTCCATCATCTTTTGTCTGTGGTGGCCCATTATGCAGTGACTGACGATATCTTAAATGGTCTGAATCAGGTCTCCACTTCTTCTGTGACTGAGGGAAAGGAGCTGCCCACCCGGAGCCCCAGCGACAGCGTGAAAGTGACCAGCAGTCTGGACAGCAGCTCGCCCAGAATCATCGCCATTCACTATGTCCTGGAGGAGAGCAGCGGCTACATGGAGCCCACCCTGCGCATCCTAGCTGTCCTCCACACCGTCATCTCCTTCTTCTGCATCATTGGATATTACTGCTTGAAAGTAAGACATCTGTGCGTGTCGGGCATGCTTGCTTATGGTGGGTTAGACTTCTGGAAAAGCCAGCCCTGAGTTGAAATTTTGTGTGTGGTGTTTATTTGGGAGTGGTCCAGGAATCTACACCTCGGGGTAAAGCGGGGAAGCAGGTTTTGGTAGAGACAAAAATGGTCTACTGTGTAGAACAGCAAGATGTGGCCGTGGACTTCCATCTCTGAAGCTGAGACCAGAGCGAACTGGCCTTTCTGAGTTTCCATTGGCCAATCATAGAAAGCATCCATTCACCTGTTGATAATTATTCATATAATGGACAATTGTACCTACAACTTAGCCCTAGATGTG
>NW_008339560.1:12515-13615 GCF_000622305.1 Nannospalax galili
CAGGATAAAAGACTAGAGTGTGAAGTGTTTCTGTAGGAAACTTTGCCCCTTTCCCCTTCTCCTATGGGGGTAAATATTCTTGGATATTTCCACAGCGTCTGCACCTGCTTGTCCATATGTACAAAGAGTCCTCACCATGTTCTGGAGATGTCTTGGCAAACTAGCAAAGATTTTTACAAATGTCGAAATTTGAATTTTTCCCCAAATAACATATACCCATGCTGAGTGTGGAGTTATTAAAGAGGTCTCAAATAAAGCTATGCATCTATTAGTAGCATGTATTTGGGGGAACATTAATAATACTTGCTGTCTTTTTACATCTGTCCACATTGATTTATAAAAGTTTTATATATATATAATTAAAATATAGATTAAAGCATGTTTTTGCTAGGTGTGGAGGCACATGCCTTTAGTCCCAGCACTCAGGAGACAGAAGCAGGCAGATCTCTATGAGATCAAGGCCAACCTGGTCTACATAGTGAGTCAGGCCAGACGGGGCTACAGGGAGACCCTGTCTCAAAAAAGAAGAAAGAAAAGCAAGTTTTTCATAATGATTCTTTTCTCTTCAGTATTTAGAATGGTATCATTAATCCAATTATATATAACCCCTATGTATTTAAAACACTTGAACACATATGTTATCTGTGTGCTATTTTTCCCAAACCTTCTTCTAGATGTTTCTTTCTGCCTGAGTGTAACTGACTGACTTTCCTTCAGTTTTTACCTTCCTTTGAGTGCAAGGAGAAATATTTCTCTCCAAAAACTGTTCTGCAAAGAGAGTGACCACCGAGCTGCCAGTCCAGCTAAGTGAATGTTGGCGTGTTTATTCTCCTCTGCAGGTCCCGTTGGTTATTTTTAAATGAGAAAAGGAAGTAGCACGGAAATTGGAATTTGATGGGCTTTATATTAAAGAGCAGCCATCGGAAGATGATATTAGAGGCCAGTGGGACAGACTCGTGATCAACACACAGTGAGTGGGGAATTATAAGAGGCATTTCTGGGGTTGGGGAGATGGCTCAGCGATTAAGAACACTGGTTATTCTTGCAGAAGACCCTGGTTCGAATTCCAGCACCCACATGGCAGCTAACAACAGTCCGTA
>NW_008339560.1:15794-19513 GCF_000622305.1 Nannospalax galili
TCACTTTCTGTCCTGACTCAGCTAACACTGTCCAACCCATACAGAGGGGAGACTCTCTATCTGACTTTGTCTGGATGACCTAAGCTGGCTGCAGGCCGTTTTCTTCGTAGAACTTTAAAGGCATTAATTCCAGCTGTGCCGAAGGGTGGTGGACAGGGTGCTGGTCCTGGTGTAGCCCTGGCCTTGGGCGAAGCTCTGCTGTTGACAGCCTCTGCCCTCTGCTCTCTCTACCACACAGGATCTCCATGTGTCACCGTGTGTTTTACATGTACTTGTATGGAATGGTGCTCGCGTGTCTCAGACTGCTGTGCCTGAATCATTCTTCTGTAGTTTCTTACTTATTCCCATTTTATGGATGTTCTTGAGACAAGCTCTTACTGTGTAGCCCAGGTTAGCCTGGAACTCACCAGGAAGCCCAGGCTGGTTTCCAGATCACTGCAATTTTTTGCCATCACCCTTCTGAGGAGGCTGGGGTGACAGACTTGAGCCACCACACCTGACTTCTTGCTGATCCATTGAGCTGATCTGATTACCAGACTGTCTGAGGTCACCCTTCGTGTCCTGGTGAATGTTCCTTCCGTGTATACTGTCCGTGGGTCCACCTGCTAGTGAATGGATGTTTTCTTTTTGCCTTTGTTCATTCAGTGCTGCTCAATGGGTGGTTGGACACTAGTAAGTCTTCTAACCGCTTTACACGAAGCTAGAGCACACACTAAAAACCTACGTGGAAATCAACTGTATTATTAAGTGTGTGTATGTGTGTGTGTGTGTGTGTGTTTGTGTGTACATGCACATGCATGTTTATGTGTATCTACACTTTCTGGTGGAAAGAATCTGGGTTTGTTGATTTACATGTCTGTGTTCACACGTTGTTTTTTACTTCGTGAGCTGGTTCTTTAAGTGCATTATATCGACACATATATGCATATCCAAATTAGGCCAAAGTTTTGAAAGAATAATTTTAAATAGATAATTTAAATATTTTTTTCTATAGAGTTTTTAATAAAATAAGGAAGTTTCTGAACTATTACAACAAGGATTTCTCTGGAACAAACTATACATTTATGTCAAAGAAATGCCAAGACCAGAGAGGACTAGGGAGATGGCTCAGTCGAACCTGAGTTCTGATATCCCCACTACCCACATTATAACCTGGGCATGGTATATGCCTGTGGCCCAACCCTGGGAAAGCTAGGCAGGAAGCGGCTCACTGACCGCTAGTCTAGTTCAAGGGCTCACTGACCGCTAGTCTAGTTGATCTGCTGAGCTCCAGGTTGTGGGAGAAACCCTGTTTCAAAAATAAGTTGGAGAGCATCTTAGTTAGTTTTCAGTTGCTGTGATAAAACACTGAACTAAAACAACTTGTGGAAGAAAGAGTTTATTTCATCTTACATTTCCGAATGACAGCTCATTTCTGAGGCGATACTCAGGACTACGAATATGGAGCCTGGAGCGGAAGCAGACACCGTGGAGGAACACTGCTCACCTACTCGCTCCCCTGGTTTGCTCAGCTACCTTTCTTATACAACCCAGGCCCACCTGCCCAGGGATGGCACCACTACATTCCTGGGCTGGGCTTTCAGGCATCAACCAGCAATCAAGAAAATGGCCCAGAGGCCAATCCAACAGAGGAAATTCCTCACTTGAGGTCCCCCGTTCTCCAGGTGTGTCAAGTTGACCACTGACACTAGCTGGCATGGAGGGAGCTGAGGAAGGCACTGGACTCTGATCTCTGGTCTCCACACACAAACAGATGTGCACTCGTACCCACATATACACACAAAACATATGTGCATCCCACACTATGTTAAAATAAAAAATAAATAGATGATAAAGGAATGAAAGGAAAGGAAGGAAAGGTAGAAGAGTGGACCGAGAAAGGAAGGGAGGGAAAAAGAGAGAGGAAGAAATGGAGGAAGGAAGGGAGGGAGGGAGGAAGGAAAGAAGGAAGGAAGGAAAAGAACGAATGAACTAAGGAACAACTGTGCTGGGTGCTGAGCCCATTCCTGGCGCTGTCCCTGCAGTACCCACCGTGTCCTATAGGGGTCGAGTGAGTGTCCCCAGAGGAATTCCAGCAGGTCAGCCCCGGCCATCTTCAGCACTGTGAGAAAAGCCAAAGCAAACTGGTTTGGTTAACCTGAACGGTAAATGCCGTTGGCTACTTTTCCTACTACTTATGTTATGCTTTCCTTTCATCCACCTGCTCTGCGCGTTCAGAAAGACCCTTTCCGCGTCCCCGTCTGTGTCCACGTGTCCCTCTCTTGCCCCTCCGAGCCCTCTCTTATCTCTCTTCCTCCCCTGAGCACCTCGTCCTTCATTTCTTTTCTTCTTTTGGCCCCAATGACCTACCGTTCTCTCCTTGCTTCCCCCGTGTGACATCATCGTTATGGAGCCTTTACACAGAGTACTTGAACCGGAGGGTGGAAAAGCTGTGTCATAGCCCCACGCACTGGGATCCAGGCTGAGTTACAGCCTTGTCAAGTGCCAAGCTGAAGACAGAACAAATAAGCCATTCCAAGATGACGGATAGACCAGAAATCGGAGTGCGGTGTCAAGAAGTGACTGTAAAGATGAGCAGCAAACTTAGGATAATACTTCGCCCGGGGCCAGGCATGGTGGCTCACACCAACATGAGGGAGGATTGCCATGAGTTCCAACCCAGTCTAGGTTACATAGTGAGTTCTAGGCCAGCTGGGCTTTAGAGTGGGACCCTGTATCAAACATAACGAAATGAAACAAAAATTAACACAGAGATACAGGATGGGGAGGGCCAGTGACAAAAATATGATGTAGGTGTCGGGGCTGTTGAATAATAGCAGACTGATGACACCAGGGCACTGATGGGGAGCGCCGTGGGAAGAAAGGCATCATGGTTAGAAAATGGGGTTCAGAAATCAGAGTAAGGAGGGCCATCTCGGACATGATGGCCAGCCAGTGTCATGCAGGGCTGTGGACATTGCCTGCATGCATCCTGACCCCATCTCCTGCTAAATTTAGCAACTGGGGTCATGCTCTTTAAGTCTTATAAGACAGTTTCTTTTCTCTTTCTTTCATTCCTTTAGGTATGTGTATGTCTATATAGGTGTGTGTGTACATGCTTGTGTATGTTTGAGTATACATGTGTAGGTATACATGAACATGTGTGTGAGAGTTTGTAGAGGCCAGAGGTCAACTCTGGTGAACTCCCTCAGGAGCTGCTCACCTTATTTTTTGAGACATTGTCTCTCAGGTCCTGAGACTCACCAATGAGCCTAGGAAAGCTGGCCAGTGAGTCCCAGAGGATGGACCTTAAACTAGATTGCTAAGTTTTCTTTAAAATCTAGCAAATATCTAGTAAGTGTAAAAATAATTAGATACTCTCGTACACATGTATAAATGGTGGTGCTTAGTAGTTGAGATCAATAAAATACTTGTCCCTTGACCATAGGTGATGGATAAATATGGAGAGTTTTATGGCCGAGACAGAATCAGCGAGTTACTGGGCATGGATAAGGCTGCGTTGGACTTCAGCGATGCAAGGGAGAAGAAGAAACCAAAGAAGGATAGCTCCTTGTCTGCTTTGTGAGTGTCCCCTCTGCCCGCTCCACAGATGGAATGGGTTTGTGAGTGCAGGTCCTTTCCCTCTGAGGAAATCAGCAAGTGTGCATAGCGTCAATGCTCATGCTTCTGAGTACTGGGATCTGTGCAACTCTTAAGTATTGTTCCTACTAATTATTACT
>NW_008339560.1:20266-24309 GCF_000622305.1 Nannospalax galili
GCGCGCGCGCACACACACACACACACACACACACACACACACACACAAGTAATAATATGTTTTTAAAATAATGTGAATTTAAGTTGGACATGGTGGTACATGTCTGTAATCCCTGTATGTGGGATGTGGAGACAGGAAGATTAGTTCAAGGCTCGCCTGGGCCACATAGCAAGTTCTAGGACAGCCTGAGCCACAGGAGACGTTGTCAAATAAACAAAACAAAGTGAGGTGCAAACTCAGCTGAAAAGCAACTAGTTAAGCAAATAAGTCAGTGAAGCCATGAGCTTAGCTCTGAAGTGTTAGCTGGGAACTTAAGGAAGGGGATGTGGTGTTTAGACTGCACACGTACATGGTGGAGTCTCGAGAACCAAGGCTCTCATGTCCTCATGGCGGCCATCTGAAGTAAGGAGTGGGAGGTGAGGATACCGAGTATCCCATGAGCACCTCTAGATCCATGAGGCTGACAGAGAATTAGTTTTTACTGAATTACACATTTTTCTTGTTTATATTTGAAACTTAAAAACCCAAAGAATACAAGGAAAGTTTTAGATTGTTTCTTGCTTTGAACAGTTTTAAAACTAGTGAAATTTTCTGTCACATTATATAGTGAAGGTTTTCAAGTTTGACTGCTAGCAAAGTACCAGGGAATTAATTTTATTGTTATCACCTTTAGTATGGATAATAAGAGGCTGGAGAGGTGGCTCAACAGTGAGGAGCACTTTCTATTCTATCATGAGGACCAGAGTTTGGTTCCCAGCACCTGCATGGGGCAGCTCATAACTGCCTGTAACTCTAGCTCCAGGGGATTCAACATTCTCTTCTGGCTTCCTTGGACACATGCATGTACACACAAATAAAAATAAAAGAATCATACAAACATAACTACAGATAATAAAATGTGGAGGAAGATCTTGTAAGTAATATACCAATTAGGAGAAAGATTTCCACCTTTTGTCTCTTTAGGGAAATACTTAGAAAATCAAGCTTTGAAAGCTTTTCAGACTGTCTTGATGTGCCCATGCAGATACAAAATCATCCTTGTTAGATGCATTTAAACTTATTTATTTTTTAGAATTTCACACATGAGTATTATACGCACATTATCTCCACTCCTCCCATCTTGCCTCCCACTCAGCCCATGCCCCCCCATTTCCTGTCCTCTTCTTTGATTATTATTGTTGCATTTATATACATTTATAACCATTTAATGGTGCTCATGTGTACCCATGTTTAGGACTGCCCACTTGGCATTAGATAAGCTCTCAGGGAGCTAGACCCTGGAGAACTGACTCTCCCTCACTCAGCATCTACTGTCTACCTGTAGCTCTTCATCTAGAGGTGGGACCCCATGAAAATTTCCCCATCCAAATGGCCATGCCAGCTGGTTTTGTCATTTTGCAGATCTCGTCAGCCTACCACACTGTGGAGAGTTCACTGGTGCAGCTTTGCTATCGTGTCTAGAACGCATTAACTAGCAGCAGGTGTCCGCCCCTCTGGCTCACATACCCTTTCTGCCCCCTCTTCCATGATGTTCCCTGAGCCTTTGGTATAGAAGTTGCTTTGTAGATGTGTCACTTAGGGCTGGGATCTCACTTATTCTCTGCATTTGACCAACTGTGGAACTTTGTAATGTCTCCATTTGTAGCAAGAGCTACCCTTGCCTGTGACCATAAAGATGCATATTTAGAATATAGTGAGAAATTACGTTGATCTAGGAAAGTGGTGTAGTTCCTCCTCTAGGGTCTGTGACCTCTCCAGCCTTGTGTACCTGGCTATGCTTACAGTACTATGCATGGATTCCTATTGAGTAGGGTTTAAGTCTAATTAGATAGCTGTTGATTGCCCCCAACATAAAAGGCCACGGTTGTACCAATAGAGCTAATCTGTGGGCCAGTCGTTGTATGGTTCTTGAGTTTTACAGCAAGGTGGGACCATTGATTGGTTTTCTCCCTTGGTAGCTTCTATAGCAGTTTCTGATACTATGAGAGCTGGTCTTCAGGGAAGAGGCTTCCAGGTCAGTTCCAGCTTAATTGTTTCAAGTCCTGTGTCTGAAGTATGTCCTCTCTTCAGCATTTGACCTTCGAGTTCTGGCAGACAATCAAGGGCTGTGGCAATAGCCTATTTTATTTTTGGAGTCTCTTGGACTACCCTGACCAATAGCTCAAAGGGAGGTTTTCCTTGCCTGGCACTGTGATTTTTGTTATAGAGTCTCAGCTACACATATGCACCCACATATATATTATACGTGTAGTAGGCTTATGAAATAATGTATTTCCCTTCGGTTTTCAAATCACCTAAGTATTATTTATCTTTCTTTCCCCTCTCTCCCCCTCTATAGCTCTCCCTCCCCACTCTGCAGTTAGAGGACCTCCCCCCATTTTCCTCATTTCTCCTTTGATGATGCCTGTGTTCTACTGGCCTCCTCCCTCAAGCTCCTGTTTCCCCTCTCCCTCCACAGTTCCTTTCTATTTTCCTGGCCCCTGCTAAGGCTCCTTCAGGACATACACTCACACCCAAGGATTTGGAGTAAGGATCCATAACTGAGCAAGAACATGCATCCATTGTTTTTATGAGTCTGGGTTGTGTCGCTTAGTATAGCAATCTCTAGTTCCATCCTGCAAATTAGATGATTTCGTCTTTCTTTACAGCTGAATAGAACTCCATGTGTAAATGTACCACATTTTCATTATCCATTCATCAGCTGATGGACATTTAGGTTGTTTCTGTTTCCTGGCTATTGTGAAAAGAGCAGCAACAAACATGGCTGAGCAGGTGTCTCTATGGCAGGAAAGTGAGTCCTTCAGGTATAGTCCAAGGAATGATGTGGTTTGGTCATATGGTAGATCTATGTTTAGTTTTGTGAGACTTCTCCACACTGATTTCCATAGTGGCTGCACCAGTCTGCAATCCCAACTGCAGTGAATGAGGGTCCCCTCTCCCCACATCCTCATCAGCATTTGTGGTCAGATGTTCTCTTGATCTTAGCCATTCTGACTGGGGTAAGGTGAGATCTTAAAGCAGTTCTTATTTGCATTTGCCTGATTACTAAGGATTTGGACATTTTTAAAGATATTTCTTAGGCATTTTTAGTTTTTTTGAGAACTCTCAGTTCAGATCTGTAGCCCATTTTTTTAAATTGGGTAGTTTTCTTGATTCTTTGTTTTTTGAGTTCTTTGTACGTTTATGGAGATTAATCTTTTATCAAATGCATAGCTGACAAAAGATTCTCTCCCATGCTTGGGTTTCCTTTGCTGTACAGAAGTGTTTTTTGCACATTTAGATAAGTGATTAGCTTCCTCCCTGGGGCACAGAAGGCTGTGTACATGGGGAAGGCTGTGTAGGTGGGGAAGACTGTGTAGGTGGGGAAGGCCGTGTACGTGGGGAAGGCTGTGTAGGTGGGGAAGGCTGTGTACGTGGGGAAGGCTGTGTACGCGGGGAAGGCTGTGTACGTGGGGAAGGCTTTGTACGTGGGGAAGGCTGTGTACGTGGGGAAGGTTGTGTACTTCTTTGTGTTCTCCTGGGAGTGGAAGACAAACTCATAAACAAAACCCTCTAGCAAGAGCCCATCTACCCATTGGCCCCCCTTTCTGGCTTCTAGGGTCCCCTTGAACTAAAGCCTGTGTCCAGGGACGCCTGAGCCTTGATTGACCATCCTGGGGTTGACCAGCCATGACTCCTCCCTGGGGTTGAGTCAACCCCACCCACCATGGGTTATACTGTTTATAGAAAAGAATATTGGGGGCTGGAGAGATGGCTAAGAGGTTAAGAGCACTGGCTGCTCTTGCAGAGGAGGATCTGGATTCGGTTCCCAGGACCCATACAAACATTAACAACTGTTTATAACTCCAGTTCCAGGATATCTGATGCCCTCTTCTGATTTCCATGGGCATTGCGCGACATGGGTGTAATTAAACACATTCAGGCAAGACACTCATATGTATAAAATAAAAATAATAAATTTTTTACAAAAGAAAAGAATGTTGGGCACTACACACACAAAAAGTGCTTAATGACAGAGACAGAAAGGATGTCACTCAAGTGTG
>NW_008339560.1:24950-28588 GCF_000622305.1 Nannospalax galili
CATGTTGCCACATGTAGCCCATCTAGTCAGTGTCAAATTCTGAAACAGTAACTGTAACTGTGTTATAGCAGGCGTGTTTTTCAGTGAGCAAAGATCATGAGTGTTTATGCTCAGTTTTACTCACCCAGCGTAGATTGAGACATTTAACACGTGGGATAGTGCTTGGTGCTGGGGAGTTATAGACACGTGAGAGATGTAGAATCACCCACAGTGACAGCCACAGCCTTGGCATCAGACACGTGTCAGAAGTGATACTGGAAGGGTTCACCAGGTGCTGTGGGGGTCGGAAGGTTAAGTCCTTCTTGCAGAGAAATGGGAAAAGACCAGGGTTACTAAAACCAGAAGGAAGCAGAAACAGGGCTGGGCTGGGACACAGCTCACTGGGAGAGCACCCGCTTGATACACACAAGAAAGATTCGGTGCACAACCCTTCCACTGCACATCCATTTATAAAACTCAGTTGTAAAATAATTGTGTACACTTATGCAAGTTTTGTTATTAAAATAAAAAAATACTTGTAAACTGCAATTAAAAATGTGCAGGGGCTGGAGAGGTGCTCAGCAGGTAGGAACATTCGTTTTCCCTCCAGACCCAAGTTCAATTCCCAGCACCCACATGGTGGCTAACAACTGTTCATAATTGCAGTTCCAGGGGATCCAACAGCCTCTTCTGGCCTCTTCGGGCTCTGCACACACATGGTGTACCTACATACATGCAGGCAAAACACTTATAAATAAATATGCAGTCAGGGCTGGGGAGATGACTCAGAGGATGCGGACACTTCCTATGCAGCATGAGGACCTGAGGTTGGATTTCTAGCACCCATAGAAGAGCCAGGCATGGCTGTACTTGCCTGAAACCCCAGTGCCATGGGGGGGCAGTAGATTCCATGTGTGGAGGTGGTAGATCCTGTGGGTGGAGGCAGTAGATCCTGTGGGTGGAGGCAGGTAGATCATGTGGGTGGAGGCAGGTAGACCCCATGGGTGGAGGCAGGTGGATCCTGTGGGTGGAGGCAGTAGATTCCGTGGGTGGAGGCAGGTAGATCATGTGGGTGGAGGCAGGTAGATCCTGTGGGTGGAGGCAGGTAGATCCCATGGGTGGAGGCAGGTAGATCCTGTGGGTGGAGGCGGTAGATCCTGTGCATGGAGGCAGTAGATTCTGTGCGTGGAGGCAGGTAGATCCCATGGGTGGAGGCCGTAGATCCTGTGGGTGGAGGCAGTAGATTCTGTGGATGGAGGAAGGTAGATCCCATGGGTGGGGCAGTAGATCCCATGGGTGGGTATGGTAGATCCTGTGAGTAGAGGCAGGTAGATCATGTGGGTGGAGGTGGGTAGATCCCGTGGGTGGGTGGAGGCAATCGATCCCATGGGTGGAGGCAGTAGATCCCGGGGTCTTGCTGGCCTGCCAGTCTAGCCGACATGAGAGTCAGTTAGAGAGTCTATTGTAGAATGTCAAGTAGAGATGATAGAAGACAACCAAAGCCAGTCTTTGTCCTTCACAGGGGCACATGCAAGGGAATGCACCCACACATGTATACACACACAGATATTCTACACACACGGCCCCCCACAACCACACATATTACATATACCACACACAGACACGAACTCTCTCTCACACTCACACATACATACACATACTGCACACATATGTACACACAGAAATACCACATACTTATACACGCACATGCACATACTACATGTACATACTGCCCCCACAATCTCACATACCACACATACCACATACACACACATAGTGCACATACATGCTGGCCTCAACAACCATGCATACAGCATACACCACACACACATGCTGCATACGCACACTGTCCCCATAACCACAACACCATACACACATACATACACTTCACAAAAAATACTGCTCCCACCATACATACCACACATGCACACACACAAACTCTTTCTCACTCAATCACATATAAACACATACCCCACATACATATACCACACACACACATACCCACATACATGCACATACATATTGCCCCCCCACAATCACATATAAACACATACCCCACATACACATACCACACACGCATCTACACATAGCACACACATTCCAAAATTCTTAATGCACAATGGAAGTTTTTGAGTCACTTTTGAGGTCCACATGTCAATAACTTAGTACAGTTTCCAGGGATAATGTACATATAAGGTGAATGCAGGTTATAATTTAGCGATAAAGGCTGTTTTTAAACAAGATGAACTGCTTAAATGGCTCGATGGATAAAGGCACTTGCCACATAAGCCTGTCAGGCTGTGTTTGATCCCCAGAGCCCTCTGCGGAAGGAAGACCTGAGTCCTGAAAGCTGTCCTCTGACCTCCATCCATGTACTCACACACATGTCATACACACATACACACAGTAATAATGATAACAAATAATGTTTTAAATTATGGAAGATGAAGGTGATACTGTTTTGTTTCCCTCTAAGAAAGCAGCACAGAGAACTGGCGTGCATCCCCGAGTGCCCTGCCCTCCACTCCCCCTGTGTAAAAGTGCAGCTGAGCACTGGGCAACTGAGCAGTGGTCTCCCAAGCACTGTGATCTTGAACATGGGCCTCCTGAGCACTGGGCTACTGAGTAGAGCTCTCCTGAGCACATCTCCTGAGCAGGTGTCCAGCCCTGACCACAGCTGGGGAACCAGGATGCTCTCCCAAGCTTGAGTCTTTGATTAATATGAATATCTTCACTTTCTTCTTTCATTCCAGACTGAACTCTATTGACGTGAAGTACCAGATGTGGAAACTGGGAGTTGTGTTCACAGACAATGTAAGCCTCCTTCATCACCATCCCAGGAAGCCTGTTCATGCGATGAGTCTGTGGATGGAAAGAAGTTATTTGAGGAAGTTATTCAAGTACTAATACAACTAACAAACACCAAGCACGGTGTCTAAGAGACACCCAGGCACAGAAGTGCTTAATCTTTATATGAGAAAAGAAAATGTGCAGGTTGTGGTAGCGCACACCTTTAATCCCAGCATTCAGGAGGCAGAGGCAGGCAGATCTCTGAGTTCAAGGCCAGAAGGTCTCTATAGAGAGATCCAGGCCAGCTGGGGCTACAGGGAGACCCTGCTTCAATAAATAAATAAATAATAAATAAATAAACAAACAAATAAATAAATACCCCAAACAACCAAAAGAACAAAAATACATACAAACTCATTCATTTGTTCAGATTTTAGTTGGATGAGGTATACTTCAAAGGTTCGTAGATTCTCAAGAAAACACAAATAATTTTTTAAACTTACTTCTCTTAGAAGGGAGGCGGGAAGAGGCGAGGGGAACTGACAACTCACAGAAGGGAAGAGACGGCTCTGACAGACAGAGGAGGAGGAGGCACAACAATCAAAGCATTTATGAAAATGCCATAATGAAATCCATTACTTTACATATTAACTTTAAAAAACAATCACATTTTTAAAAACAGTTGTGTTAACTTTTTCTCCCAAATTAAGAACATGAAATCATTGTGTTTGTGGTCTTAATTTATCCTTATCAAATGCCTTTTAGAAACCAAACATAATGCCTGAATATACATATATTTAAATATGATTGAATGCAATCATCCATTAATCATCCATTATCAAAATCTTAAGAGTCACCTCAAGATGTCA
>NW_008339560.1:29403-29852 GCF_000622305.1 Nannospalax galili
TGCAGCCTCCCATACAAATCCTTATTCCTCAGGCTTTGCGTCTCATAATAACCTGTTAGATGGCACTACCTTAATGGCCCCAGGCAATTGTGTCACCATCCCTCTCCCGAACTCTTCCTGGCAAATCCAGCCCCCGCTCCCAACCACACTTTTCTCTTTCCATTAGTATTTTTGTTATTATCCAAGCTTAAAACATTGTGTACATTGGGACTGGAGAGACTGCTCAGTGGTTAGAAACTCCTATCCTTGCCGAGGACCCAAGTTCAGTTCCCAGCATCCACATCAGGTGGCTCACAACTGCCTGTAACTCCAGCTCCAGAGGATTCCACACTCTCCTGGCCCCCAGAGGCACTGCATTCCTGTGCACAAACCCACACATAGACGCACATACATACACATAATTAAAAAATAAATATTTCAGTATAAATCAGGAGATGTCACTAAGTAGA
>NW_008339560.1:30357-38531 GCF_000622305.1 Nannospalax galili
TGCTGCTAGAATGAAATAGATTAGCATCTAAAAAAAAAAAAAGTAAGAAAATGCCTGCCATCGCCATCATAGATATCTTTTCTAGGTTCAGTATAAAAATCCATGTATTTGGGGGCTCAGCGGTTAAGAACACTGACTGTTCTTGCAGAAGACCCCGGTTCAAATACCAGCATGCACATGGCAGCTAACAACTGTCCATAGCTCCAGTTCCAGGGGATCATCTCTCATCCTCTTCTGACCTCCACAGGCTTTGCACAACATGGATGCAATACACTCATACACATAAAATAAAAATAAAATTAAAAGAACTAATCCAGTTCTTTAGAACTGAAGAACAGCAGTCTAGAAAAGGTGGTGAGTGGAGTGGTTAGCGCAGAGTGAAATCAAAGTGGCTTTGTGCAGCCCTCACATGCTCTGATTTCTGACCCCCATCCCGCCCTGTTTTGTCCTGACCGTCCTTCCTCTACCTAGCCTGGTATGTGACCATGTCCATCCTCGGACACTATAACTTTTTTTTGCTGCTCATCTTGACATTGCAATGGGAATCAAGACCTTGCGAACCATCCTGTCTTCAGTCACTCACAACTGCAAACAGGTAAGTGTTCGTAGCTTCCTTCCCTTTAAGTAACTAAAATCAGCAACAAAAAGAGCAGGCAAAACCCAAACCAACACCGAGATGACAGTATGTGACTTTAAAGGCTTCTTTTTTTTTTGATAAATGATCTATACCTTTTTCCTTATAAGCCATGAAGATTAGTTGTTCCAAAGTTCCCATGACTTGAGTTCAGGAATTGATTTAAGGGATTAGTCATGTGGCCCTGGATAAGTAAATCTCAAATTTCCTTATTTTCTAAAGCAAGACTAATAAAGCATTGTCAGACTTTTGTGACCATTATAAGAAAACACAGAGGACTTAGAATCACATTTATTAAGCGTGGAGGAAATTAGTTCTATTTTGCTCATGCGGTGATGTTTGTATATCTGATAGCATGCGGCACTAAAAATATAGGATCCTGAGGTGTTAGTGATAATAGTAATGAGAGATGCTGCAATTTAAGTTAATGAGATATTTTAATTTTTATTCATGTACTATTTCCACTTTTAAAATGAACAAATAAGTACTGACACTTAACAAGGTCATGACAGCTTAGAGGACAGCTGGTCTAGGTTCAGGCAATCTACTTGCATTCTGATGGAACTCAGCTGTTCCATGCTGAAACCGCCTATTGCTGTGACCTAGAGCAGAAGTATCCATTTATTGATTCATTTGCTATTTTTCAAGTGTCCACTGGGTGGTAATAATTCTATAGTAATTACTAATTACATCCAAGGATGAACAGTCCTTCTAGCCCAGTACATTTTAAAATCGGTGTCCCTCCAAAAACCAGAACTGTGCTCAATTTCACAGTCATCATCATGATCTTTTGTTTTCTAAATCCCAGTAAGTAGCTCCTATACGTGTCACCTTAGGGTCTGAGTATGGCTGATTCTCATGCAAGTCACAGGCCCAGTGACAGAGACAGTGTGCACTGAGCTCATTTACCAGTGGATTGAGACTGAGTGTGTTGAAGACGAGATGCCAGGGCCGGAGAGACAGCTCAGCAGTTAAGAGTGCTTGCTGCTCTTGTGGAGGCTCCAAGTTCTGTTCCTAGTGCCCACATCAGGAGGCTCACAACCACCTGTAATTCCAGCTCCAGGATCTGATGCCCTCTAGTGGCCTCCTCAGATTCCTGCATGCACAGAGTGTGTATAAACTGATGAAGGCATTCACACCTACACCTAAATAAATAATGAAGGCTGGAGATGCCTTGTTTCCTCAACACCTCGCTATGTAGGGTCTGTCAAGGCTGTCAATCAGTTTCTGAGTCTTTATGGGTATGGCTTATCCTGGTGAGGTGTAAAACTTTCATTTGGAGAAATACAGAGAGATGAATAATAAACAGGTAAAATATAGAACACAGTGTCATTATACTTATAGAAGTGAATTAAAGCTGCTATTAAAAGAACATGCTTTCTCAAGATGTTAAAGATATGTAATAAAGATTTAGTGAACATATGTAGTTATTGCCAAGAACACAGGATGTGGACTAATAAAAAAAAGTACATGTGAGGTTGATGCATTTTAGTATGTTGAGAATTCCTGTGGTGTTACCAGAAATAGATTTTTCAGTAAGTTGGTAGAAGTCACACTTTAGCATATCAGATAGATAATATATAGGTATAGGTAGATAGATAGATAGATGATAGATGATAGATAGATAGATAGATGATATACACCAGTATATTTGGGAGAGGTAGAGATTGATAATAGCAGTTCTGCCAGCTCTTTCTATACACAATGTAATTTGGAGTAAGAGATTACATAGACCTGAAAAAAGATCTTTCCAAATATGGCATTTAATTCCACATTGAGATAACTTGCTTTCAAAAGATTGTTGGCCATTACCTATAGTGTTTCTCATGCCAATGAATTTCTTATGCTTCATAGCAAGACTTTTGTTTTATATTTTTATTTTTTAAAATAAAAAAACAATTTTTGTTTTATGTGTATGACTGTTGACATGTGCACTCATGTTGTGCAATGCTAGCAGAGGCCAGAAGAGGGCATCAGATCCCCTGGAAATGGAGTTACAAATGGTTCTTTGCTGCTGTGGATGCTGGGAATTGAACCTGGATCCTCTGTAAGAGTAGCCAGTGCTCTTAACTGTTGAGTCATCTCTCCAACCCCTGTTTTATATATTTTTAAAATTTTATGTGTATGAGTGTACTGTCTGCATGTATGTATGTGCACCCATGTTGTGTGATGCCACAGAGGTCAGGAGAGTGTGTCGGATTCCCCTGGAACTGGAGTTAAGGACAGTTCTTAGCCACCATGTGGGTACTGGGAATCGAACTCAGGTCCTCTGCAAGAGCAGTCAGTACTCTTAACCACTGAGCCATCTCTTCAGCCCATGTTTTATATTTTTTAATATTTAATTGTATCTTACAATAAATCTGTAGTCCCAGGTTTCAGAATTGATACTAATTCTTATTTAATTTTAAAGTGCGATTGAAAATAAAATTTAATTCATGACCCCTTTTACTATCGTAAGAAAAATAAGGTGATCTGTTTTAAGCCTGTACATTATTTACAGAAAACAAACCTCAGGGCTGGAGGAATGGCTCACTGATTAAGAGTGCATACTGCTCTTGCAGAGGACCTGAGTTCACGTCTCAGCACCCAAGTCAGGTGGTTCCCAACTTCCTAGAACTCCAGTTCCAGGGGATCAGATGCCCTCTTGTGGCCCCTGCAGAACCTGCATGCATGTGGTACACTTACAAATAAGCAGACACAGAAACATATGTATAAATGAAAATAAAGTCTTAGAAGAGAACTGTTCTTGTAACAAAGGAGAGCGTGCTCTGTAGTGTCTGCTGCCAGCCATTGAGATGATAGGGATGTGAACCTTGCCAGTCGCTTCCTGATAGTTATCAGTTTGATTTTATCAAACCAGAGTGTGTTCATAGTCTGGCAATACTATATAGTGATTAGTCAGTAGAATAATCACAGTTACATAAAATGCTTTGACAACTTGATAAAATCAGGAGAATTTGTCCACAAACGCCTTCAATGGTGGGCTAGGGAAGAGAAATAATGAGGTTCTGGATCTCATGAGCTTGTAGTCCATAAGTCCGGTGTGCAGCTGTAGGGCATCCCTTCCACCCAGCTGTAAAGCTTGCCGGTCCTGGTCCCTAACGTGCGCTCTACCTTACTCTCCAGCTTGTGCTAACCATTGGCCTGTTAGCCGTTGTTGTGTACATGGCATTCAACTTCTTCCGGAAATTCTACAATAAAAGTGAAGATGGTGATACGCCAGATATGAAATGTGACGACATGCTAACGGTGAGTTCCGCCACTTGCAGTTCATGGAAATGAAAATAAAAATGATCCTGTATCTTTCATCTAAATAATTGTACATTTCCTCTTTCTCAGGATAGGAAAGGAAATACCAGACACAATAAACAGTTGTGTGGCTCTAAAAAAAGAGCCACGGTTTTCATTTGTAACAGACCATTTCTGTCAATTTCCCACATCTGTTTGCTCAGCCTAATAATTAGTAGAATTGCTGAAAAATATAGTTAGAAATGGGAGAAATGTGATCACATTAGCCTACTGCTCATACGCCCCAGGGCAGCTGGTAAAATTACTTCTTGGGCAATATTCTGCAGTCTTGGCTCTTTATTTTCCTTAATGACTCTACCTGACGTTCTAATGGGACTAGAACTTTTTGCTTTTATACCAAATATCTTGTCTTAAATTTCCCTTTTTTGGGGGGGGCTTCATTTTCAAAGTTCACATCTGTTCTTGCTTTCATATCATTCCATGTCACCGTTATACAACCCATCTCTCTTAGTTTCTTCTCTGTTTCTGCATTAAAATATCCCAACACAAAGCAGCTGAGGGGAGGAAAGAAAGAATTTGGCTTAGAGATCCAGAGTGTTACAGTCCCCCACGGTGTTAGCAAGGTGAGCAGGAAGCTGGCTGATCCCATTTCATCCACACACAGGAAGCAGAGAGAACAGCATCTGGAGTCAGGATATGTGGCCTCAAGGCCACCCCCAGCAATGTTTAGGGAGCTCCACCTCCTAAAGGCTCCATAACCTCTCCACACAGCACCACCAATTGGGGACCGAATGTTCAAATTCACGAACTCATGGGGACATTTTCCCTTGTGAACTACAGCAATGGTGTAACAAAAATTACCATCCTCAAGAGCTTAGGTTGGGAAGGTTAAAATGAAGGCAAAATACATGTTGCTGCTGGGAAGTGAGAGGTCCTTCTGTGAGCTCTTCATGAAATGTCCACGTGACTGGGGTCCTGTGAAAGCCTCAAGGGGGCTGTTATGATTCTAAAATTCTTGTAGAAAATAACCTCTCAGAAGAGTGATGTGAAAAAAATCTTCTGATACTTTGAATAGAAAGCGTATTAATACTCGTCCAAATACTCATGAAAATTAAAATATGACAAAGTTCTTTTTTATGATCATGAAGTCAGATTCAGTAATGGTATTGGCCTCATGGACAAGCTCCTGCAGGGAAAATGGTAAAAGTGTGTACCAACTTTTTTTTTCCAATCAGTAAGAATTGGGAAAGTTTTGACTCCTTACAATAATGAGAAGTTTAAGTGAGGAAAATCCTGAGTATGCTATAAAATCTAGAAACTGAAAAAGCCAAAACATTTACTTTAAAAAAGAACAAATACAAATGACATCTTAGACACAAATGATAAACTGACTGAAATGCATTAAACTTGATAATAAAAGGCCAGTTTCTTCACTGGCAAAGTCCTCCTTATCACAGCCATAAAAACAGATGAGCCAGAACTGGCAAGATGGCTCATCTGGGAGAAGGGTGTGCTGTCAAGCCTGAGGGTCCGAGTTCAATCCCCAGGACCCATTCAGTGGAAGGAAAGAGCTAATTTCCACAAGTTGTCCTCTGGTTCAGCATACACACTTGTCCTCCCCAGTGCCCCCCACACGAAAAAAATAAAATTTAATTTAAAATTTTAAAAATAACTAGGCCGGTAGAAAAAAGGGCAAATTTATAAGATCAGACAATTCACAGTAAAGTTAATTTATTCAGCTTGCAAATCTGAAAAGATGCTCAGTTTCTACCATAAAGCAAGGCAAAACTTTTCCTTGTAAAAAATAATAAAGCTTGCTGATGACTGTGGTTTGTGAGTTGATGGGGAACCAGCACATTAGTCATGTGACAGTGGCAGAGAACAATAAGGTCTGAAGGGCTCAGGGCAAAGTACCACCCCAAGGACACTTCCCTAGGGCCTCAGACCTCCAAGGAGGCCCATTTACTTCTCCCACTACATCCCAGTGATGTCATCATATTAGAATCCATCCAGGGATTAATCCATTCAGCCAGAGCCCTCGTGACTCAGCAGTCTGGAGATAGCCTCATGGACACAGACTAATCGCCTGTGTATTTCTTTCTCCCAAACATGATTAACCATCAAAATCTTGCTTTAGGATGAAGAAGTGGGCTCATGATGCAAGTGGTGAGTTAGCTCAAGCCTAGCTGTCCGTTAGTGTGAGGGACTTCCAAGAATCCTTATGAGTGAGGCCAACTGTGGCTGGCTCTGGGGTAGGGTTTTCTCTGTGCATCACCATAAACTTCCTGTCTTGCCTTTGACTAGGGGTGAGCTTGGAGGCTCCATGAGGAAGCGTCTCAGATGTTTCCTTTCTGCAGGAGAAAACTGGGTGCCAAGACACTGACCAGAGTCCAGCTCTGGGCGCATTCACAAGGAAGACCTGCTGTTGCCAGTCAGTGGAACCAGGCAGGAGTCAGGCTGGCCACATGCTCACGGAGCTGCTGATTGTTCATAAAAAGTCCAGCATGGGTATCTGTATTACCTAGATTGACCTTGCAGCCTTAGGGCCCAAATATCTGCTTCAACTGGTTTCTTATTAATGCATCTGCTGCTGCTGCTGGTGGTCTTCGTCTTCCTCCTCCTCCTCCACCTCCTCCTCCTCCTCCTCCTCTTCCTCTTCCTCTTCCTCCTCCACCCTTCCTCCTTGTCTCCCTCTCTTCCTCCCTCGTCCCCTCTCTTCCTCCCTCCCTTGCTATCTGTGTATGGATTCTGTGCATGTGGTCCCATGTGGTGGTACGCACACGTGTCTTCATGACGTGCTTGCAGAGATCACGGGACAACCTTCAGTACTGGTCATCAGGTGGCTCCACCTTTTCTTTAAGACAGGGACTCTCCAGCCTGGGCTGCTGCCCCCAGGTGCCCAGGGATCCTCCTGCCTCTACCTCCCGTCTCACAACGCTGGGATTAGAAGTGCATACCACAGCACCTAGCTTTTCTTTAGCATGGGTTCTGAGGATCTCAGTTGTGTCCTCTTGCTTGCAAGGCAAGCACAGCTCCCTTCCTCTTCTTTTAAAACACCACATTGCTTTCCAGAGTACCGAAATTTTTAAAAAGAAAGAAAAAGCCAACAAAGTTTAAGCTGAAACCGGTCACTAGCTGTGGCTTTCTTTCAAAGCAGATGCGGCTGAGCCAACCAGCCAGCCATCAAGAAAGCATGGGGTTGGAAATAACCAGATTAACTTTGGGGTTGGAAATAACCAGATTAACTTTCAGAAGTTCTCAAAAGAGAACCCTTGCAGTGACAGTCTAGCAGTTCTTTTCCATAGGCTGAACTCTGTATCCTAATTGAAGCCTGTGTTCTTTCTTGAGATATGTTTGCCCTCCTTGGGTAGGCCGAGTTATAAGGTGGTCACCCTGCACCTCTCAGATCTTTGCAGTGCTGGCTGCCGACCAACGTCGCCGGTCCCCTCCGTTATTTCCAGCAGGGGGCACTGCAGCCACAGTTTTACAAACCGCCCCCTGACTCCCAAGAGATTTCTTCTTTCTCAGATCCTATTTCAGTCAGCATCTAATTAAACCAGCCCTGTCCTGGTAAGGTTTGAACCGCCTCTTCAAAAATGGAGGAGGAGAAAGTAAAGAATACCCTGTAGCCCAGAGCATAAAGCTTGTTGCCACTGGGAAGACCGGCTGGGCATGCAGAAGGACAGTTCCCCTCCCTAAACAAAGGAATCTCCAGGGACGCTCTGCAAACCCACAGGACCACTGATACCCCCACCCCCACCCCATCCTCTGCAGGCAGGGAAGCTAAGAGGCAGCTCCTGGAAAGTTAGCTGCTTAGGCAATTGTTGGAGAGCACCCCAATTATTGATTGCTGTTGCTCATCTGACCTTCCTAGCCCTCCCTCTGAGCCTGTCGTCTGTCTCTCTGTCTCTCTCTGTCTCTCTGCCTCTCCCCCCCTCACCCATGCATGTTTCTCTCTCTCACTTTCTTTTCTTGGTCTTCTTCCATCCTTCTATCTTTCCAAGACTGGCTCTCAAAGCTCTCCACCAGTCCCCGGCAGCTGGCCCTTGGCGTCTGTTCATTGTGACATAGAGTTGGCCCAGAGTGGACCAGCTCAGGAGCTAGATGGGGAGGCGATATACTGAATGTATGGACTGGGAAATAAGCCCCACCGCCTGTTTCCAGGGTCTTTGTGGGCTGACCGACCTCATTCCTCCTCAGATTCTCTGAAAGACATGGCTCTCTTCTGCTTCCCAGAGCTGCTGCTTCCAACTTTTACCATTGTTAGGCTTCGTCTATCAAAAGAAATGCG
>NW_008339561.1:0-528 GCF_000622305.1 Nannospalax galili
GAGAACACAAAGTTAAAGGGGATTAGGAAGGTAAAGGTGGATCTGGGAGGAGCTATGGGAAGAAATTGGGGTGAATATGATCAAAATACATTAATAAAATCTCAAATAATAGAAATCTATTTTTAAAATTTCAAACAATATGGGGCTAGAGAGAGGGCTCGGTGGTTAAGAGCACTTAATAAAAGCACAAGCAAAATTAAAATGTAAAAGGTGGCAGAAAATATAACAAATAGCACAAAATACCTAAAAATACGCTGAGTGCTTAGAAGACAATACAACAGATGACCTTTCTAATAGAAAAGATGAAAAGAAATACAGAATTTCAAAAAGACATCTGGCCTCACAAAAAGATTCAATCTCACTATAGGAGCTAAGAATGAAATTGCAAAATAAAACATCAAGAAACCAGTTTGTACACTTAAACTATAGTTTAAAACTATTTTTCAGTTAACTATTCTCCAGTATTTGACAAAATTTGACTTGCTTTCTTCCGGGAAACTGCATAGAACAAAAAAATCATCAAGAACA
>NW_008339561.1:5291-6287 GCF_000622305.1 Nannospalax galili
ATAGATAGATACATTATATATTTTATATATTTATATATGCCATATGTTGTATTCTAGTAGTTGATCTTCATTTTTAACTTGATTGGATTTAGAATCACCATAGAAACATACCTCTCTAGGAATGATTTTTATAAGATGGACATAATCTGGACTAATGACTTTTAATTAACTCCAGCAAAACCATGTGCTCTTGTGTCTTGTGACCTGGGCACCTGACCATCTCAATTTGGTACTCCACCCAAGAAGACATGAATGAATGCGGGTGTGTTTGAGAATCAACATATCAAAGCACTGACAGGAGGTGCACCATCTCCACTGCACACTGTGAAAACTGTGACCCTGGGTGAGTGAGATGTTCTAGAACTAGGGATGGTCTGCTAAGATAAGGGCAGAGGGCTGGAGAGATGTCCCAGTGGTTAAGAACACTTGCTGTTCTTCCAGAGAACCTGGGTTCAATTCCCAGTACCCACATAGCAGCTAACAACTGTACGTAACTGCAGTCCCAGGGGATCTGACAACTTCTTTCGGCCTCTGCAGGCATTACACACACGGTGCACTTACATATATGCAGGCAAAAAACACTTTAAAAATTAAAATAAAATATTTTTTCAAAAAGATAAGGGTAGAGCCAAGCTTGTCCTTCCCCAATTGAAGCTGGAGAAACATTTTGAATAAATTCATGGATGGGCCCTGGCTCAAGGCCACAGTTCCAATAAGATGGTTTCATCATCAAAGTTCCAGGAGACAGATGGCTCCAAGAGATATCTGGGGGAACAGGTGTCCTCAAGTTTGGGTCCACTCTTAAAAAGTAAATTTAAGAGTCAGGCTTCTTGTTCAGGTAATCGTAATGTTAGCATATAATAATGCCTTATACCTCTAGCTATATTTGTGATTGTCAGTATTTCAAATCCCTTCTTACTTCCCCAATCTCTCTCTAAACTGCCGTCATAGTTTATGGGGGAAGAGAGCTGGCAGCCTTCTGCTGACTCACCTGTT
>NW_008339562.1:0-262 GCF_000622305.1 Nannospalax galili
TATCTAGAGATATTTTTCTTGTTCTGTTATGCATAATTAGTCAGTAGATTGAAGGAATAATATGGTTCCCTCCTGTTTTAGTGACTAGCTAGGCATTTTTTCTCTCTTGTATCATCTCACCCCTCTATCATGGTTGTCCCACTTAAAGTGCCCCCACTTCCCCCCTTCTTCCTTACTAATACCCTTGCTCCTATCATCCTACCTCTGTTGGGCTTCTTCTTTCTCCTTATCCCCTAGGTTCTTCATATATCCTTCCCTCCCC
>NW_008339563.1:0-664 GCF_000622305.1 Nannospalax galili
TGAAATGGAGACAGCCATAGGATGTGAACATAGGAAAAGTGTTTCCTTTATCGATGACTGGAGTACAGGAAACGCAGACCCTAGTTTGGTTCTCCCACTTTGCCGATGAAGAAATGAGTTCAGAGAAAGTGGTCCTAATGGGTGTAGATTTAGGCCTGGGAATTTGAGCTGGTGTCTGAGACTGGGCTAACACCTGCCAATCTTAGCTGCACTGAACAGTTAGACCTGGAGAAACAAGAGCCACTGTGCAAGTGTTAAAATTTTGCCCCATCACATAGAAAAGCACACGGAAAAGGCTGACTCATTTCTTTCTGTTGTTAAAAATGGAGCTCTGCATTAGTCACTCAACTAGAACCTTCACCAACTCTACTTGTGGGAAACGTGTTGAATGTTCTCTATCCACAGGAGAGAAAATGACAGCAATGCTGTTGGATCAGAATAGTATGTCCTAACTGGAATCAGCAGGCAGCTTGTACTAAAGGGGCAAATGGAGGAAGCAGATGCTATGCAAGACCCAGGCAGATCTCCAGCCTGGTAGGGGAAGGCTGGCACAGCCTATGAGTACTGAGGATGCTGCAACCTCCTCCACTATCACACATCCATTCTGTCTCATGAGCCACAGAATGCACTACTGCCAGCCTCCTATGTTCATGCTGGCCCAGAA
>NW_008339564.1:0-716 GCF_000622305.1 Nannospalax galili
ACGACCTCAGCTTATGCAAATCTATGCTTATGCAAATCAGAAGTGATGATGTGTTGGGGAACCCTGTTGTTAGAGTTGCAGTTTCTCCATGTCCAGATAGCCCTGAGGGGCTCGGCGCCAAATGGAAAAACTCCCCTTTTCAGCAGGGGGCCTCCTGCTCTCTTCCTGGTTCACCTTGAAGTGCCGCCAACCACGGATGCCTGACCTTATCTAAAAACATGGCCTTTAGCATAGTTACCTGAAGTAAAAACTACCCGCAGTTTTTTTCTATATGATAATCAGGCACTGTCTGACAGTCTGGAAGACAGAAGCCCACTGCCACATGTAAATAAAGCATACTATGAGCACCTATCAACTGAGGCTTTTGCTACTGCCTCCACACTATAAATTCTCTAGTTTCCCCTTAATTAATCGGAGCTGAATCACTAAGACCTGGAGCCGAGCTGAGTCACTGTGCGCCTGGGACCAGCCTGTGATCAGTCTCCCTGGAAGAGCTGTCTCCCGTCAGCACTCACTGGCCGTTCTGACCCCGTTCACCGCTTCTGCTCTCCCTGCCCTCGTGGGCTGGTGGCCAACGACCCACGAAGAAAGGGAGAGCCCCCCGCAGCTGGCCCGAGCCTCCTGCAGCTGGCCCGCCGAGCCGCTCTGCAGCTGGCGCCCAAACATGCGGCTCCTGGAACGCGCAGAGTTCGTGAGTATCCCTCCCATCAGGAGGG
>NW_008339565.1:0-1505 GCF_000622305.1 Nannospalax galili
CCAGGATAAAGGAATGGCTAATATTTAGATTCAATCACAGAAAAATGGCTCTGAAATCTACAGAAAAAGTTATCAAGCCAAGCAGGAGAAGCCCACAGAACACCAGAGAGAACCAGAAAAGAAACTCTCCTTGGGATATCATAGTGATAACATGGAACTGGAAGAAATACTAGGAACAGAAGACAGGGACAAACACGTCATTGGAGAAAAAGAAAAATTCGTAAGAAAACAACACAAAATCAACAAAATGACAGGAGTTAATACACATTATCTATAATAACTCTGAATACTAATGGTCACAGATCCTTGCAATAAAGGCTGCAAAGTAGAGGACTGGACTAGGAAAGAATATTCATCTTCTTGCTGCCTCAAAGAAACATGTGTTGCTCTCAAAGATAGACACCACCTCACAATAAAGGGATGGAAAAAGCAGCTCCATCATGGGACGAGGAAACAAGCAGGCATATATACTCAGATAACACACAAGATAGATTTGAAACTGAATTTAGCAGAAGAGATAAACAATGTCACTTCATCATCATTAAGAAAACAATTGACTGTGGGGTCGCTCCCTCTCCTCGTGTGTCGTTGGCCACCGGAACACAAGGACAAAGGGAGCAGAAGCTACGAGCAGGGTCAGGATGGCCAGTGAGGACTGACGGAAGAAAGCCCTTCTGGGGAGGCATGTTCAACAATGCAAGCAGCTCCAGATTCAGTGAAACAGCTCCGTTTATTCAGTGGGAGAACTAGGGAAAATATAGTGTGGAGGCAGTAGCCAATGCCACAGCTGATAGGTGCTCATAGTATGCTTTATTTACATGTGGCAGTGGGCTCCTCTCATCTGAATACCAGGCAATGTCTGATTATCATATAGAAAAAACCTGGAGGTAGTTTTTATTCCATGTAACTATGCCAAAGGTCATGTTCCAAATAAGGTCAGGCATCCGTGCTTGGTGGCACTTTCCAGGTAAGTCAGGAAGAGAGCAGGATGCCCCCTGCTGAGGAGGGGAGTTCTTCTGTTGTACACCATCCACTGGACCTCAAAAAGACCACCGAGGATCCAACACGCCAAAATGCAAAAGCAATGGTTTATGGTTTATTCGGGCTTAAGATTGGGCTCTCAGACCTCACCAACTCCACGGATCCATGCTGAGAGCCCAGAGTAAGGGAGGGTGGAGCCTTTTATAGGTTTTGCCTTTTATAGGTTTTAGACAAAAGGGGGGAGATACTGAAGATATATTTTGGTTGGTTCAAGGAGCCCGCGCGATCCAACATAATTTTAAACTGATTGGATGTATAAGATGCATCCCTGGAAGTTTATTGGTAGGTGCTATTCTCAGGGCTGTGGAATGTACTGACTGTTACCTGTGGGGCCAGGAGTCTCTGTTTTTACCTTATAGGGCAGTTTTTATGCTTGGGCTTGCTTAATCTATAGTTTCCTGGAAGGGGGGGTGGGGAATAGCAGGCGGGGGTCAGGGCATGCCAGGGTATGTCTAGGCATGTCT
>NW_008339565.1:2941-3470 GCF_000622305.1 Nannospalax galili
GGGCTATAGTGGGGAGTTTTAGGCAGTTCCCTTGCTCCAGGACCAACAAGAATGGGCAGAATCGTGGAGGTCAGGACTATTTCTTTAGCTGTCCTGTCAGCCAGATTATTTCCCTTCTGGGTGGGGTTGTTTCCTTTTTGGTGACCCAGGCAGTGGATTATGGCTAGTTTTGTTGGGCCCCAGAGGGCTTGTAGGAGGTCTAAGATCTCTTATTTTTAATAGTCTTTCCCTCTGCAGTAAGGAGGCTCCTCTCTTGATAGATGGCCCCATGAATATGGACAGTGTCAAATGCATATCTGCTGTGTAGACGTTGAGTCTCTTGCCTTTAACCATCTTTAGGGCTTTGGTAAGTACGATCAGTTCAGCTTTTTGGGCCGATGTACCTATTGCCAGTGGCTCAGCTCAAATGACTCTCGAGGAGGTTGTGACCACTCCCCCAGCATGCTTTTTACCATTTCTGATGAAGCTGCTTCCAGCCTGTACCAGGTTTCTTAGGTGTCAGGCAAGGGAACATCCTTCAGGTCAGGTC
>NW_008339566.1:0-386 GCF_000622305.1 Nannospalax galili
ATATATGATAGAAGGCATGAAATTCAGTGAAGGGGGCATGGGGAAGAGAAACGGGGAGGGGGGTCTAAATTTGATAAAGATCTATTAAGTGAAATGAACAAAAAAATCAAAACATTTTTCAAAAGATCAATATAATAGTTGTGTTTTAATATGCCAATGAAAAATGTTTTGCAGGGAAAACATAACATACATTGAGAGGAAGACCATGAAAAAATTGGGGTAGACAGATTTTAATTCATCACTTGCATCTGTAGAATAGAGCTATTTAAAACTGAGAATATCACTGTCCAGTGTAGCTGAAATAATGTAAAATTAATTTATCAAATAATGTTGCATGGTTTAAACAGGTTTCTAAAGAAATAAAATTCCTGGGGTTAGGGAACTGG
>NW_008339567.1:0-348 GCF_000622305.1 Nannospalax galili
AGTTTTAGAGAATAAGAGACTGCAGAGTGTGTGTCCCTGGATAGGACTCCTCTATTAAACCTTGCCCACCCACTTCTCAGGGATCATTGTGGAACAGGGGGTGGTGGAAAGATTGTAAGAGCCAGGGTTGGTTCATGAACATTGAGAAACAAAGGCTTTCAAGTCACTGGAAGCCTGAACACGTCAACTTGCGGCAATGGTGGCGTCAAGCACAAGACCCATCACAACTCAATCAGACAAGGACCCAGAGTGGAAGTGGAGTGAGTGAAATAGTTGGCAGACAAGCCCTAGCTTGGGAAATGTCAGAGGCTGATTACTACTGGTTGAGGGAGAGTAGATCTTTCTTAC
>NW_008339568.1:0-362 GCF_000622305.1 Nannospalax galili
TCTTTCTTTAAAGATTTAAAATCTTCATTGTAGAGGTCTTTAATGTCTTTGACTAGGTTTATTCTGAGATATTTTATTTTATTTTATTTTATTTTATTTGGTCTTTTTGAGACAGGGTCTCCCTGTAGCCTCAGCTGTCCTGGAACTCACTATGTAGACCAGGCTGGCCTTGAACTCACAGAGATCCGCCTGCCTCTGCCTCCAGAGTGCTGGGATTAAAGACGTGCACCACCACGCCCGGCAAGATATTTTATTTTATTTATTTATTTATTGCAGCTATTGTGAAAGGGAGTGTTTCCTTGTACTCTTTATCTGATTGCTTGTTATTGGTACATTGAAAGGCTACAGACTTTTGTAGATTA
>NW_008339569.1:0-345 GCF_000622305.1 Nannospalax galili
CAGGAGGAGCTAGTGCCCCTGGTAGTTTACCATGTGGCTGTCCACTGCCTGATGAGCCCCCTGGGAATCAGGAAGCCGATGCCCTGACCAAGGTGAGGGCTGTCTGCCCTCAGGTTCCCCTAGAAGCAGCTCACTGGATTCATATGAAGTCGGGACACAGAGGACCCAACATGGGATGGAGAATAACCAAAGCAGCTGGCATTCTGGTAAAATAATGCTGACATCCAACAGGCTCTCCAGGCCTGTGAGACGTGTTCCCGGTTATGGCCCCAGAGGAGGGATGCCATGATGGAGCATGTGCACAAGGCAGCTTCCCCTGTGAGAGACTGGCAAGTAGATTATATA
>NW_008339570.1:0-194 GCF_000622305.1 Nannospalax galili
TATCCTGGTTCCTGTAGTTATGTCTGGATACATATTCACTTATAAGGATTTCATGGTAGGATTCACATATGAGGAGAACATATGTTGTTTTCTTTCTTTCTTTTTTTTTTCTGAGTCTCTGTTACTTCACTTAGTATAAGAGTTTCTAGTTCCACCCATTTACCTGCAAATTTCATTATTTTATCTTTCTTTAC
>NW_008339570.1:1536-3809 GCF_000622305.1 Nannospalax galili
AGCACAGACTTTTATAATTTTGTAACCTTCCACTTTACTGAACGTGTTAATAACTTCTAAGAGTGTTCTGGTGGAATTTTTGGTGTCTCTTAGATATAATATCATATCATCTGCAAAAAGGGATAATCTGATCTCTTCTTTTCCAATTATTACTCCTTTAATTTCCTTCTCTTGTCTTATTGCTCTTACAAGAGTTTCAAGCACTGTGTTAAAAAGGAGCAGAGATAGTTGACAGCCTTGTCTGGTTCCTGTTTTTAATAGGAATGCTTCCAGTTTTAGTACATTTAGAATGATGTTGGCTGTGGGTTTGTTGTATATAGCTTTAATTATGTTGAGGTATGTTCCCTCCAGTCCAATTCCCTCTAAGACTTTGAACATAAATGCATGTTGAATTTTGTCAAAGGCCTCTCTGCATCTTTGAGATGACCATGTAGTTCTTGTCTTTGAGTCCATTTATGTGATTTATGACATTTATTGACTTACGTATATTGAACCATCCCTGCATCTCTGGAATAGAGCCAACTTGATCATGGTGGATGATCTTTTTGATGTATGTCTGTATGCGGTTTGCAAATATCTTGTTGAGAATTTTTACATCTATGTTCATTAAGGATATAGGTCTATAGTTTTCTTTTTTGGTTGTATCTTTACCTGGCTTTGGTATTAGAGTGATGCTGGTTTCATAGAAGGAATTTGGAAGTTCTCCTCCCATCTCTATCTTTTTGAATAAATTAAATTGTATTGGATGTAGATCTTCTTTAAATGTCTGGTAGAATTCTGCTGTAAATCCATCAGAACCTAGGCTTTTTTTTAGTTAGGAAGTTTTGTATTACTGTTTCAATTTCCTTACGTGTTATGGGTCTGTTTAAGCTGTTCTCTTCTTGGTTTAGTTTTGGTGGTTCCCATGCTTTAAGATACCCATCCATTTCTTTTCGGTTTTTCAAATTTAGCAGCATATAGGTATTTAAAGTATTCCCTTATAATGTTCTGGATCTTTCTGGTGTCTGTTGTGATGTTTCCCCTTTCATCTCTGATTTTGTTAATTTGGAGGTGCTCTTCCTTTTTCTCTTTTTTTTTTAAAAACTGAACTAAGGGTCTGTCAATCTTGTTTATCTTTTCAAAGAACCAGCTCTTGGATTCATTGATTCTTTGTATTCTTTTCTTTGTTTCTATTTTATTAATTTCTGCTCTGATTTTTGTTACTTCTTGTCTTCTGGGTTTGGGTTCTGTGTGTTGTTGCTTTTCGAGTGTGTGAATTGCAATGTTGTCATTTATTTGTGTTCTTTCTAATTTTTTAGTGTAGGCAGTTAGAGCTATAAATTTCCCTCTAAGGATTGCTTTCAACGTGTCCCAGAGGTTGCATTGTGTTGTATTGTCCTTTTCATTTAGTTCCAGGAATACTTGTATTTCTTTCTTAATTTTTCCTTTGACCCATTCATCATTCAGGAGTGTGTTGTTTAATCTCCATGTGTTCATGTAGTTACTAGGGTTTCTTCTGGTGTTGATTTTAAGCTTTATTGCATTGTGATCTGATGAAATACATGGAATTATTTTAATCTTTTGTATTTGTTGAGTTTGCTTTTTGCCCCAGTATATGTTCGATTTTGGAGAAAGTTCCATGGGGTGCTGTGCAAAAAGTACATTCTTTGGTGCTTGGGTGGAATATTCAGTAGATATCTGTCAGGCCCATTTGATGTATGGTATTGTTTATTTCAGATTTCTCTCTGTTAATTTTCTGTCCTGTTGACCTATCTAATGGTGACAATGGAGTACTGAAGTCCCCTACTATTAATGAGTTGGGATCAATCTGGGTCTTAAAGTTCTGCACTAAAAGTTGGGTACACCAGCGTTTGGTGAATATATGTTCATGATTGTAATACATTCTTGGTCTGTTGTTCCTTTGATCAGAATGAAGTGGCCCTCTTTATCTCTTATGATTAGTTTTAGTTTAAAATCTATTTTGTCAGGTATTAGAATTGCAATGCCTGCTTTTTTTCTTAGTACCATCCCCTTGGTATATATTTTTTCCATCCCTTCATCTTAAGGTACTGCCTGTCTTTGAAAGTGAGATGAGTTTCTTGCAGACAACAAAGAGATGGGTTTTTGTTTCTTAATCCATTCAAATAGTCTGTGTCTTTTAACTGGGAAGTTGAGTCCATTGCTATTTAAAGCTATTAGTGAGCAGAAAGATCTGTATTGATTCCTGTCATTTTTATTTCTCTTCACATTCTTGGTATAGCTGTGCATTTCTGCAGTTATACCTTCATTGAGTT
>NW_008339571.1:0-289 GCF_000622305.1 Nannospalax galili
ACTTGTTAACAACCATCTGTAACTCCGGTTCCAGGGGCTCTGATGTCCTCTGCTGGCATTGCACGACACAAGTGCACTTAGACACATTCAGGCAGTAACTCATACACATTCAATAAAAACAATAAATAATTTATTTTCAAGTTTCTTAGGTTGGAATCGGATTTGTGGCCTGCTTCCCCATGTTTATGCTGGACTTCTTTGTTCGGTGTGAGCTCACATAAGTCTTGTGCATGCAGTTAACATTGCTGTGAGCTCATATGAGTAAACGACCAGCTGTCTGGAAGACTTG
>NW_008339572.1:0-299 GCF_000622305.1 Nannospalax galili
CTCTCTCTCTCTCTCTCTCTCTCTCTCTCTCTCTTTCTTTCTCTCCCCCCCAACTCTCCATATTATTTGGTTTTTAGCGTTTTATTTAATATTCACTCATGTGTTTGGACCAAACCTAGCCCCTTTCCCTCTTCTTAGAGGTTCCCTGTGTTGGCTTGTGTCTTGTAGTTTTTATATCTGACAGGCATTCCTGTCATGTGGGGTCGCTGCTGCTGTGGAGAGTTGCCCTCTCCACGGGGATACACTGGTACATGTGACGGGGACTGATCTCTGGTTTTCCTCATTAAATCTTTAAAAGA
>NW_008339573.1:0-4935 GCF_000622305.1 Nannospalax galili
TACATGCTAGGCAAGTAAGTGCCCCCTACATGCTCAGACATATTCCTAGTCTCACTTTTTAAAGCAGAAAAAACCCAAAAGACCTGTTTGCACCCAGACTAGGACCAACTCCACAGGAGGAGCCATTCCACTCTCAGAGGTGCAAAACACTGCCCAAAGGTATCCAGCCACAACACCAAAACAGTGCTTGGAGCCAAACCTCAAAAAGGTAGTGCTTGCTCTTCCAACACTGTAACACAATCATAGGCATTGCACTAGCCTAGATAGCTGACAACTGTTGGATTATTCCTGAAACATTTCCCATTTCAATTTCATGTACATTGGTAATCCACATAGAAGACATCATTAGCAGGTAGCTGTTGACTGCAAGACAGGCATGGAAGCATTTCACATGCTTTCAGCAGTTTTCCAACATCAGAGAGTTCCTGCCATTTGGTAGGGACTGAACTTGGAATCTAGCAGTGAACAGAGCAAGACATATTCTACTTTGTCTTCTGGAACTTAAAATATCCCTATAAATTACACCACAAAGATCTTTCATACTGTCAAACCACCAAAATTCTACTCACTGCCCAGAATAAATCTGTTCAAGGACAAACATAGGTGAATTTGCTTCCAATTGTTTCCTGAGAGATACCAAGTAGTCAATAGCCCTAGCAGAGGCAGTCAGTACTAGAATACACTGACCTGAAGACTACACATGCAGTCATGGGCTTCTGCTTCCCTTCTGCAGAAGAGTGAAAACCACCTTACTTTCACGTCATCCTAAAAGGGAAAGAAAGCAAGTAAATAAGCTTTAGTAATTCTTTGTATAGGAGTAACAATTATTAATGCCCTGTAATTTTCAAATTATAAATAACTAGACTTTAACTATTTCCCACAGAATTTTTATGCATTTGTTTTAAAATAAAGGAGCTGGTGAGATGATTCTGAGTACCTGAGTTCAATCCCTCCCTGGGACTCACATGGTGGAGAGAATTGACTCTTTCATGTTTCTCTAACATGTTCCCTGATACACAAAAATGTCATCTTAAATTTAGGTTTAAAAAAAAAAAATCATTTTGGGGGCTGGAGAGTGGGCTCAGTGGTTAATAGCACTGGATGCTCTTGCAGAGGACCTGGGCTCAATTCCCAGTACCCACATGCTGGCTAAGAACCATCCTTAACTCCAGTTCCATAGGACTGATGCCCTCTTCTAACCTCTACAGGCATTACACTTACATACATACAAACACACACATGGATGCACTTACATGCAGGTAACACTCATACACAAAATTTCAAAAAATAATAATTTTAAAGCACAAGCAAAGCAAGGGCCAAGTGCAGTTGTTACATGCCTTTAATCCCAGTAGAGGCAGACGGATCTCTGGGAGATCAAGGGCAACCTGGTCTGCATAGTCAGTCCAGGCCAGGGAGATCCTGTCTCAAAAAACCCCCAAAAGACAAGCAAATGAGGCCAGTAGTATAAGAAAGGCAGGGGCAAACACCAAAGTGATATACCAGACTCTCCCTGAGTGCCAGTGGGAGATGGAACATGCAAAGGCAAAGGCCGTGGGAGGCTGCAGAGGGGTAATGTGATAGTCTGGACCGTGTACTTCCAGGGCTAAGCAAGTGCTGGTGTGCAGAAAGAGATATATGGGAGAAATTATGGGCATGAATCCCACAGGCAGGTAGAGATGGAGGGTGGAAGGGGCATAGAAGAGTAGGAGTAGATGGAGGTCAGGAGGACTTAGAAGGCCTAAATGGATATTGAAGGGTTTTGGGGTGGGTAAGAGATCTCTGGCTAGTTTTTGGAGTTCAATTATGTTCCAGTCACCACCCCCTTGCATCTATTCAAATGCAGGGGTATCTTGTCACTGAAATGAACAAGGCAATGATGGAGGTCTGGAAGGCCCGAAAGAGTTATGGGACTTCAGGAGGTTGGTAGTAAGACAGCCTGGTTGAGGTATGCAAGTAAGGCCTCTGGTCCTCCCGTGGGGAGAGAGGAGAAAAAGGAGGGACAGGATTAGATGTGGATCAGAGGGTACCAAAAGTCCTCCAGGATATGGGTGAGGCCTATGAAGGTAGCTCCTCCTATGGAAACCGGGATGTCACTTTTCACAAAAACAGTAACTGAGTCAGTTCCATCGGAAATCTCTAGAATCATCCCGATTGTTGCTGCCTCGGCATTTCTTCTTAGTAAACCAGCATTACCATACAAAAATTACTACAGAGGGGATTTAATACTACTGTGTAAATGTACAACAACTTTGCTCACATTAGTACTATTTTACCTAGGCCCAGTCCCCAGAGCCTTTCAATCAACTGATACACAAAATTACCTAAGAGCCAGAGTAGAATGCAAATTTTTGTCGTTGAGATAGGGCTATTATGTTACTCAGACTGATCTCCAGCTTGCATGCTACATTAGATTCAGTATTCCCAATAAGGCATTCCAAGGCCTAGTTACAAAAACTCTTTTAAAATAAAAAAGAGTTCATAACCTAGCATTTATTATTGAAGGGAGAATGAGCCATGCACTTTCATGGAAAGCATAATCCCACTAACTTCCCCCACTATACCAGGCCTCCTTTGGACAAGTTATAGGTACTAAAAGCTTGACTTTTTCTATTTATACAATGATACTGGCTTATTTACTTTTGTTCTGTTTCCAAGTTGTGATTCAAGTAACTTCCTAAGAATCAAACGTTGTCAGTCCAGAACTACTCAAATCTTAATTTTAGGTTTCTTCCTGCAGAACTCACACGCTTACAGAGTCAACCTTAGTGGATAAGCAACTATGCTGACATCCTGGAACAGTTAACAACACAGCCAGCATGAACCAGGCCCAGAATGCCAACCAGCTATTGGCTGCTGTTCTCCCAGCAGTGTAACACTTGCCTAGGTACAAGGAAACCTAGGCAGCTGCCTACAGCTGGAGCCAAAGGGGACTAGTTGGGCTGTACTCACCTGGATTGGCCATCTCCTGAAACTGGCAGTTGGCTACTCTGAAATCAAAACATCAGGTTAAAGTAAGCCAGCAGTCAACATGTGCAGCTTAGAGTGCCCCCTTTACAGCTGGGCGTGGTGGCACTTGCCTTTAGTCCCACACAGCACTTGGGAGGCAGAGGCAGGCAGATTTCTGTGAGTTCAAGGCCAGCCTTGTCTACATAGTGAATTCTAGGATACCAGGACAGCTGGGGCTACAGGGGGATCCTGTCTCAAAAGAAAAAAAAAAGGGGGGGGAGTTCCCCTTTACTTTGTGAAGACTAAGCCACAGAATAGTAGGCAATTTACCCTTAATTAGCTTTGTTTTCACATCTTAGTTATTACACCCGTGTCATATTAAACACATTATGGCCTAATCAACAAGTATCAGGAAGCTTGATGCTATCACTTAACAGTCAAACCACTAACCAAGTTAATGTACCCTCAGTGTTCACATTTCTGGGACAGTAATAGCATGACAGTACTCTGCACTTTATAAAGGTGACTGGGAGACTCAAATGAAAAGTTTTGTGGCTTGTTTTTTTTGAGGCAGGGTCTCTCTGTAGCTAGGGCTACAGAGATATGTTTCCCCAGTACTGGGATCAAAGGTGTTTTTATATTAGATCAGGACCAACCAGGGTGATGTGAAGATGAGATGGACCTCAGGAGCAGACTGTTCTTTATTAGAATGAAGGGCCGCATTTTCTCCATGGGATCAAAACTGCTGCACTGAAGCACAGTTGATATAGAGCTTATACTGATTTGGAGAGAAGGAAATGGAAGTTTTCCTAGGCAACAGTCTCTGTATTGGGGTTTCACAGGTTCTGGGCCAGGAGCTTCTTAGCTGGGTCTGAGGAGAGGTTTATATAACCTGACTTAGAGCCTATTTATCCTTCAAAAGGCTTGTGTCATTATGCCCGGTTAAATGAAGTATAAGTTAAAACCATAAAATGAGACTGGTATGGTGGCTCACACCTAAAACCCCAGCATAAGGGAAGCAGAGGCAGGAAGATTGCCAGCTGGGCTATGTACTGAGCTCAAGGACCTGACTACTACAGAGACCCCTGTCAAACAAACTTGAAACTATCACTCCAATATACCCCCCTCCCAATCTCACAGGATATATGGTATGGACACTCAGTGAACACTTAAAACTACATTTTAAGAAGATGCAAGTACGGTGAGTTATTCAGAGCACATTAGGCAGTTGAAATTAAGACTGACTATGGAACCCTTTGAAAGACAGTAAAACTTAATTCTAAGAGCCAGACGGGGCGAAAGCCTTTAAGCCCAGCACATGGAAGCAGAGGCAAGCGGATCTCAGTGAGTTGGAGGCTAGCCAGGGCCTGTCTCAAAAATTAAAAAGGGACTGGAGATGGCTCAGCGGTTAAGAGCACTGACTGCTCTTGGGGAGGACCCAGGTTCGGTTCTCAGCACACATGGCGGCTAACAACTGTTCCTAACTCCATTTCTAGGGGATCCGACGCCCTCTTCTGACCTCCGCGGGCATTGCTCACGGGTGCACTTACAGACAATATACTCATACACATAAAATATAAATTTTAGAATGAAAAAAAACTTAGAAAAACAATTAAACATCTCACCTCCTCCAAACAACTTAAAGAAACAGGAAAAAGAATAGGGGATGTAAAAAACCGGATCACTCTTTCAGGGCGTGGGCTGAAGGAGCTGATCCGGTTCCATCCAGACACGTGTTCCTCACAAACCTTTCCCAGGCTAAACCCGCAGTTTCTGGAACTCTAAACTCTCGGAGCCGGGTTCCAGGAATCTTCTGGGCTTTTAGAGGGACGGCAGAGCACTGCAGGCGACTCCTAGGCTGCGATTTTCCCTAGTCTCTTCAAGACCTCTAAGCCGGGGGTCACTGGACAACAAGCCCCAGTTTCTTCCAGTTCCCCGGCAAATGCCTTCTTTCCCTCCTTCGGGCTGGTAAGCTCGTAAACTCAG
>NW_008339573.1:4974-6859 GCF_000622305.1 Nannospalax galili
CCCCCCCCCCCCCTCTTTCCGTTGGGTCCTCACTCACCCGCACGTGCTCAGAGCTCCGCGGGACGCAACACCCGAAACACACCGCAGCGGAAAGGGCTGCAGGGAGCGGGAAGGAGCCCCGCCTTGGGGCGGTTCCGGGGCGGGGCTCGTGGCTCAGCTCAGAGAAGGCGGGGCCAGAGTCTTCCGGAGGCGGCGGTGGAGGAGAGCACGGACCTCGTTGGAGCTCACCCTTGCAAGAGAGCGGTCTTGTTTCAGAACAAAGGCTACGTTTGTTGGGCTCCTGTCTAGTTTCTTATGTATGAATAGAAGGAACTCTGGAATTGCAGTTGCTAAATGGAGACTCTCATGTGTCCTAGTGGGGCCCGGCCGGCCAACTGCCTGCCTGCATCTAGCACTCCCCGATGCACGTTTCTTTCCAACGCATGGCGTCTTTGAGCTGCTGCAAGGTTTAGTCTATGCTTTTTGCCCCTCGCACGCAGATCCTCTTTCTGGCTTTCGATAGCCGTCAGTAAGCTAATAGATCTCCCACTCACACAAGTCACCATGTTTTGGGTCTCTGGATCTCTTCAGGAGGTTTTGCAGATTAGTACCACTCAGTTCTTGAGGTGAAATCCTTAGTTGAGTTGCTCTGGGAACACAGTGAAAGAGGGCCGTATTCTTGTTTTGAGCTGACACGTCTCCTTATTACCAGGGTTTCTTTTAAACTAACATTTCCTTTTCCCCAAAGTTAAGAGTCATTACGATTCTGTCCTGCTGAACAAAATGGTGATACTAGGGCCAAAAGGAGCAAGACCCACCAGCAGCAATTCCTAAATCCATTTTGTAACTCCCTCAATTCTCCTCCTCTCTGCTGATTATTGCACCTGGCAATAATGGTCAGGCAAGCCCTTGGGAATCAGTTACTGTCCTTGGCATCTGCCAACATGTTTTACTATCTAGTTCCTCAGTTCCTTCATAATAATAATAATAATAATAAGTGCTTCCTGTGCATTACAAGCCTAGCATACCTTTTCTGAAAAACCGCAGAATCCTAGCTTGATTCTGACAAGAGACCCTAGGCGACAGCACCAAGAACCACTAGGGAAGTGGCAAGCCCAAATCCTCCCAGGAATTGGACACAGTCTCTGGTTGAGGAAAAGCTTACACAAATACAGGAATTTAAAAAGCCATATGGGCATTGCTGGGCTGGAAGGCAGGAGCTGTTTTGCAGTTAAAAAGGAATGTGGCTCAAGACTGCTGCCATAATCAATGCGGCATCCGGCTGTCACAGCGTGTTCATAAAGGAGGGTTATGAGAGCTATAAAATCTAGCAGATTGGGAGGGTAATTGTTCTGCAGAGCTCCAAAGGAGAAATTGCATTGGCATCTCATATCTTTTGCTGTCTTTCTTTCCAAATCCAAAGTGGAAAAAGCAAAACTACCCTAAGAATTCATGAAAGGGAAAGATGAGGGTATGGTATGAGTGTGTACATGTGTATGTGTGTGTATATACATGTGCATGTGTGACTTCAGTGAGGAGGCAGAAAGTAATTGAACATAGGAACTTTTGAGGGTCTTTGGGGAGAAAGGGACCAATAACCGGGTGTTGATTGTATTCAGAACTTAGTCTAGGTAGAAAGCAAGATTTATGCAGAAGAAAGGTCAGTCATTATGAGTGAGGACCTGATCTCATGTCATATTGGAAATGTAGTCAACTTTTTTTTTTTTTTTTTTTTTTGGTTTTTTTAACAAACCAAAAAGATTCTCACTGGAATTTTATCTAAGAGAAGCTTTGCTTGTTCTTGGCAGGCATTATGAACTTAACTTTGATGTTTGATGGACTTTCACGTTTGATGCTTGCAGGTTTATCAGGCTTGCCTTGTGGACCGTACTTACTGTGTTATTGT
>NW_008339573.1:6957-61961 GCF_000622305.1 Nannospalax galili
AACGAGATTTATGTAAAAGAAAAATGAGATATTTATAGGGAGGACCGGAGTTCGATGTTTAATTGAAAATTGGTGCATTTTTTTTTTTTTTTTTTTTTTGGACTTTTTGAGACAGGGTCTCCTATAGCCCCAGCTGTCCTGGAACTCACTATATAGACCAGGCTGGCCTTAAACTTACAGAGATCCACCTGCCTCTGCCTCCCAAGCACTGGGACTAAAGGCGTGTGCCACCACACCCAGTTCAATTTCTTCTTTTCTTAGTTAAAAAAATTTGTCATAACCTTTTTTCTTTTAACATGGATCCTTTTAAATTCTTATTTCTTGGTAGTGGTTGCTATATATCTATAATACCAACATTTTCCTGTATTTTTGTTTCTTAAACCTGCAAAGACAAAACTGTAATAATAATAATGAAAACAAAAAAAGGAATACTTTCTTTTTCTTTTTTGCTCACAGTCCTGAGGATTAAAGCTCAGATCTTAGTTTCTTGAGACAGAGTATTGGTATGTAGCTCAGCTTGGCCTTGAACTGGAACATTCCAGAAAAACAATGTTGGTAGGTGGAAAGCAGCAGATGAGGGCAAGCCCATTTTTTTCTGAGTCAGCTTATAAGTACAAGTCTGACCATAGTGATACCAGGTCTACAAGCTTCTTGCTTCCCTATCTTTCTCTTTCTTGCTTCCTTGGTGACTTTTGTCCTCATGACTACTCTTTTCCTCTTCTCCCTCAACAGGGACCACCAGTAGAAAAATATTTAGTATTCAGTTAGCCATTCAACAGATGCAGATAAAGACAGAGACAGAGTCCTCTTTGCCTAAAGCTTACAGTCTAGTGGGGAATAACAAATACTATAGACATCCAGAGTAGGAGCAGTTTACATGGCCTGGGAGAGTTTTACAAATAACTATATTTTGTGTGGCTGCTCCTAAGTGTTTACAGGAGAGAAAAGACTCCTTTTGTATCTCTGCACTCCACTTGCTGGTAAGTGATAGCTACCCAGGTTAGGGGCACTGTAGTTACCTTTGTTATTTCTCAAAAGCATAATTAGATTGGCAAGAATGTGGATAAGTTAGAATCCTTACATATTGCCAGTAGGAATGTAAAATACAACTTATGTGGAAAACAGTATAGCAGCCAGGTATGGTGGCATCTGTAATCCATCCATTACATCTATAATCCTAACATTCAGATGGCTGAGGCAAAAGGATTGCCACAAGTTTGAGACCAGCCGAGGCTACATAATCAGTTCCAGGCCAATCAGGGATACACAGAAACCTTGTTTTAAATATATATTTACATTTTTTAAAAAAATATATAAATATTTATATTATATATAAAGAGTCTAGAAGTCTTCAAATAATTAACCAGAATTATTTTGCGACCCAGTGATTCTGTACCTATACATACACTCCAAAAGGATTGCACATACAAAAATCTGTACAAAGTCTGTGAGATGGCTCAGTGGGTAAAGGTACTTCCCAAGCCTGACAACCTGAGTTTGATCCTCAGGAACTACATGGTGGAAAGAAAGAATCCTCTCCTGTGGGTTGTCTTTTGACCTACATATGTGTGCACACAAATAAATAAATAAATAAATTTAAAAAGTTAAAAAAAAATCCAGGCATGGTGGCACATGCCTTTAACCCTCACACTTGGAAGGCAGAGGCAGGCGGATCATTGTGAGTTCAAGGCCAGCCTGGTTTACATAGTGAGTTCAGGTCAGCTGGGACTATAGGGAGACTCTGTCTCAAAAAGACACACACAAAAAAAATCCATACAAAAATATTCATATCATCATTATTTGTAATGGCCCAAAGCTCCAAAAAATGCAAATGTATACTTACTAAAGAGTGGATAAATCTATATGATGAAATATTATTCAGCCATAAAAGGAATGAAGTAGGGGCTGGAAAGAGGGCTCAGTGGTTAAGAGCATTGGCTACTTTTGCAGAAGACCCAGGTTTGATTCCTCAGCTATCAGTAACTCCAGTTCCAGGGGATTTGACATCCTCTTCTGGCCTTCATGGGCATTGCATGCACATGGTGCACTTACATACATGCAGGCAAAACACTGACACACATGAAACAAAAATAAATTTTAGAAAAAGGATGAAATACTTATTTGTGCTATAACATGGATGAAGAAAACATATTAGACCAAGTATGGCAGTACATGCCTGTAATTTCAGCACTTGAGAGACTGAGGCAATAGAACTGCTATGGATTTGAGGTCAGCTTTGGCTATATAGCAAGGCCTTGTCCCAAAACAACAACGATGGGGGGGGGTGCTAAAAATAGATCATGCGCTGTTTGATTCCATTCAAACGTGCTACAGCTTGGATGTGGATGTGGTTTTATGGTTTATCCCCCATAGGTTCATGTAGTAGAGACTTGGCCCACAATGTGGCAGTGTAGGGGTGGTATAATCTTTAGGAAGAGAAGCCTAGTGGAAGATGGTTAGATTATTGAGGGCATTGCCCTCAGAAGGAATTAATATAGTTCTGTGTAACTTCCTTTAGTTCCTGTAAGACTGAATTGTGATTAAAAGTTCTCTCCTTCCACCATATGGGTCCCAGGGATCAAATGAGGTCAGCAGGCTTGTTTACTTGCCATTATCTGCTGAGCTATCTCATCAGTCCTCTTTTTCTTTTTCCTTTCTGATTGATTTTCATTTATTTTTATTTTATTTTTTTAATTTTTGCTTTTTTAAGGCAGGGTCTCACTGTGTGACTCTGGCTAGCCTGGAACTTCTTATGTAGACCAGGCTGGCCTGAAATTCACAGATTTTCCTGCCTCTGCCTCCAAGTGCTGGGATTAAAGGGGTACACCACCATGTCTGGTCTGATTTATTTATTTTATGTATATGAATGTTTTGCCTGCATGTATGTATGTGTACCATATGCATGCCTAGTGCCCATGGAAGCCAGAAGAGGGCATCATATCCTCTGGAACTGGAGTTACAGGTGGCTGTGGGCCACAATGTGGGTGCTGGGAACCAAACTTAGGTCTTCTACAAGAACAGCAAGTACTCTTAACCATTGCTATCTTTTCAGGCTCCCTACTCTTTTCTTTATAAACTAGAATATAAAATATATAAATACCCAGCCTTGAACATTTTGTTGTAACAACAGAAAATGGACTAAACAATATGACAGATCAGAATTGGAATGTCTATACAGTCAGAAAGTAGATAATGTGTTACTTAGGACTGAGAGTAAGACAAAGTGACAGCTAAAAGGTATGGAGCTTCTTTTGGGAATGTTGAAAATTGACCATGTGATGGTTGCACATATTTGTGAATATACTAAAAGTCATTGAATTATGTATGTGTTTTCTTTTTCTTTCTTTTTGGTCTTTTTTGAGATAGAGTCTCCCTGTATCCCAAGCTGAACTGGAACTTTCTATGTAGACAAGGCTGGCCTTGAATTCACAGAGATTCACTTGCCTCTGCCTCCCAAGTACTGGAACTAAAGGCGTGTGCCACCACACCTGGCTTTTCTTTTGCTTTTTGAAACAGAATCTCAGAGTATAGCCCATGCTGTCCTCAGATTCACTATATAGCCCATGTTGGCCTTGAACTATTAGGGATCATTCTGCTTCAGTTTTTGAGATGCTGGACTCATGGACTGTACCACTCTGCCTCACTGAATTGTGTATTTTAAATGAAAAGACTACCTGGAGACCAGAAAACTTTGAAGTCCTGCTTATAATTATGGGCTACCAATGTTTGTTGCCAAGTTTACAGACTATAAAGGAAAGAACTTTAAAAAAAAAAATCTTCTAATTTAATTTTTGGCCGGGTGTGGTGGTGCACACCTTTAATCCCAGCACTTGGGAGGCAGAGGCAGGCAGATCTCTGTGAGTTCAAGGCCAGCCTGGTCTACATAGTAAGTTCCAGGACAGCTGGGGCTACAGGGAGACCCTGTCTCAAAAAGATCAAAAAAAAAAATCTTCTAATTTTTAAGCCGTGTGTGATGGTGCATGCCTGTAGTCCCAGCACTTGGGAGGAAGAGGCAGGCAGATCTCTGCGAGTTCAAGGCCAGCCCAGTCTACGTAGTGAGATCCAGCTGGGGCCTAGGGAGATTCTGTTTCAAAAAAGGCCAAGAAAAAAATCTTTAATTTTTTTTTTTTTTTTTTTGTCTTTTTGAGACAGGGTCTCTATGTAGCCCCAGCTGTCCTGGATTCACTACGGAGACCAGGCTGGCTTCGAACTCACAGAGGTCCGCCTGCCTCTGCCTCCTGAGTGCTGGGATTAAAGGTGTGCGCCACCTCACCTGGCCAAAAATTTTTTAATTTTTATTTTATGTGTAAGAGTGTATTGCCTGCAAATATGTAAAGTGCACCTGTGTCATGCAATGCCGGTGGAGGTCAGAAGAGGGCATCGGATACCCTGGAACTGGCGTTAGGACAGTTGTTAGCAGCATGTGGGTGCTGGGAACTGAACTGAGGTCCTCTGCAAGAGCAGCCAGTGCTCTTAACTGCTGAGTCATCTCTCCAGTCCCCCAAAGGACTTTTTATTATGGGTACTGTGGCTTCTCAGAGCTTCTTCCTCCATTTATAGGAAAACATAAGGCATCTAGACCAGCAGCATAGCAAATGCAACAAATCCTGCTCATCCCCATCTTTCCACTCCATAACTCAGTTCCCTTATCAGGGCTGTATCAACATTTGTGATGTATCTACTATGCACAATGCATGTGGGACCTGAAAGAGCCAGGGTTTCTTTATTCACTTCAGTGTTTAAAATTAAATTATTATAATGAATTCTACATAACAAATATGACTTTTTGGATAAAAAGGCAGTTAGGTGCCAAAAATAGTCACAAGGCAGCCTGGGATTCTAGGACCCTCTACTGCATGTAGAGAAGCAGTAACATCAGCGACAGCAAGACCAATTCCCAGTCCTTGGCTCCCTCCTCACATGCCTCCTATCACCCCTTCATTTGGTTGCTAGACTCATTTTGTTAGTCTATTTTCATACCCCTCATTTTCTCACCAACCCCACCCCCACAATGTCCAAATTGGCCCTCCAATACTGAAACCATTTGCCGGAAATTCATTAAACTGAACACATGGGAAATTACAGAGGAGATTTCACTTGTCACTTAGGCTCAAATATAGAAAGTAATTTTAAAAGGACAGTGCTAAGAGACTATTTTTATCTTGCTTGTTTGTGCTGAGTTCTCTAATCTTGCTGTCTCTCATTCTCTTCCTGGCCATCTCTATTTTTCCTTGTTTTTCCCTTTAAACTAAACATTGACCTTTTAAATCTTTTTTTATTTTTTTGGTCTTTTTACATTTTGGTTGTTAGCCTTAGCCTTTAACGGCTGCACTATTCCTCCAGCCCTTTTTTGGTCTTTTTGAGAAAGGGTCTCCCTGTAGCCCCAGCTGGCCTAGAAGTCACTGTGTAGACCAGGCTGGCCTTAAGCTGCCTGTCTCTGCCTCCCAAGTTCTGGGATTAAAGGTGTGAGCCATCTTTTAAATCTTTTATTTTTTATTTTAATTTTATGTGTATGCGTGTATTGCCTGCGTGTAGGTAAGTGCACCCATGTTGTGCAATGCCAGCAGAGGACAGAAGAGGCTGTTGTATCCCCTGGAACTGGAGTTACGGACAGTTTTGTTAGCGGCCATGTGGGTGCTAGGATTCGAACCCGGGTCTTCTGCAAGAACAGCCAGTGTTCTCAACTGCTGAGCCATCTCTCCAGCCCCCCACCTTTTAAATCTTTATCCCAGCTGCTCATTTGATCTTGTCCTAGGTTCTCTTATATCACATTTTAGAATCTGTTTCTGACTTTACTATTCTTTTAACATATAGTGCATATCTGCCATGCTGCAAGCCCTGTGCTAGGCACGAGGAGGGATTCAGTGAGAAGAGAGGCTGACAGAGTCCTTGACATTATAGAGTTTCCACAAATGATCAAAATGTAGAGAATAAATGACTGTGGTATGCTCATTCCCAAATGGGACATCTACATCACACCCCCTTTTTCCAAAGCTCAAGGAATCTCATAGAAGAGGGGGCAGAGAGATTGTAAGAGCCAGAGACTAGGGAGGACAGCTTAGAAACAGTGTCTTTTGGACATGACATGCAGTTGCACTCATGAACTCTTTTTTTTTTTTTTTTTTTTAATTTTATGTGTGTTTTGCCTGCATGTATATAAGTGCACTGGTGTATACAATGCCTACGGAGGCCAGAAGGGGGTGTCAGCTTCCCTGGAACCGGAGTTACAGACAGCCACCATGTGGATGCTGGGAATCAAACCTTGGTCCTCTGCAGGAGCAACCAGTGCTGTTAACCACTGAGCCATCTCCTCAGCCCCCAGCACTCATGAACTCTTACCAGCTATGGTTGCCTACACAAGATCTGCACAAGATCAATCAAGTCAGTATTCCAGTGTAGATGGGGTGATGACACTCATAAGGCCCCACTCCTAGTTGAGAGGTTCGAAGCAGTAGACAGATGCTAGGGGAGAGAACAGGGGTGGGGCTCAGGCTTCAGTGGACAGCCCTACATTCACATGCCTGTAGGCAACACATGTAGACTTAGTCATATCTCTATATATGATATGAAGATGGGAGGAGGATGTAGGGGAGGGTTATCTGGGGAGAGTTAAAGGGTGGGAGTGAGGGGTAGATTAGATCAAAATGAAATGCATCCATGTAAAGAAAAAAGAAGAACAGAGACAGATGGCTTAGGATAAAGCTCTTGCCACCTGGGACCCACATGGTTAAGGGGAGAACTGAGTCCTACAAGTTGTCCCATCATGTGGCATGTGCCCCTCACCAAAATAACTATAATACACATTTGAAAAGGAACAAAATATAATGATATATATGTGTGAAGATAACACAGTGAAACCCATTACTTTGAATACTTTAAAATAAATAAATGAAAATAGATGGACTTGGTAGCATATGATGTAAATCCCAGCACTTGAGAGGCAGAGCTATGTGAGTTTGAGGCCAGCCTGGTCTATATTTTGAGTTCCAGGTCAGCCAGTGCTACATAGGGAGACCCTGTTTCAATAAGTAAACAAACAACTAAAAATAAAAACAAAGCTGGGCATAGTGGTGCACATCTCCTTGCATTCCAGGAGGATGAGGTGGGAGGATCATTGCAAGTTTGAGCTCAGCCTGAATTATGTACTGAGAACTAATCTCTTTTTAAAAAAATAAATGAAGGTATAGCACTCATATAAAAAGCAGGCATGGTAGTAGGTGCTTGTAATCCCAGTACTGGGAAGGAAGAAAGAGAAGGCTCCCTGGGGCTCACTGACCAGCCAACCTAGTTTGTCAGTGAGCTAGGCTGAGATCTTGTCTCAAAAAACAAGGTGAGGGGGCCGAAAGAATATTAATGCATCTCTCAGCTCTTACCAGTGAAGCTTCCTCATGCAACAGATGGTGATTAACACAGAAAACCACAATGGGTTGAAGTACAGAGATACGAGACTGCAGAGTGCTTATCCCTGAATAGAACACCTGTGTCAAACGTCTGCCACCCAAGGCTCAGGGACTATTACAGAAAGACTGTAAGAGTAAGAGGTGGTTGATGACCACAAGGAAACAGTTTTCCAGACAGTGGGAAGTTACTCATACAGTAAGAGCATGTACAAGATCCATGCAAGCTCAAGTCAGACAAATTTCCAGCATAGAAATAAGGAAGAAGCCCCAACTTTAACTGAGGAACTATTGGCAACTAACTCCTGGAAGAGGGAGAGTTGATGTTCTTTTCCTTTTCTTTTTTCTTTCCTTCTTTTTTTTTTTTTTTTGAGAGTTTGTTTTCTTTAAGGGTGTGATGTTAGATAGGTTAACCAGGCTCCAGTGGATGGATGCACTCTGAAGGACATTTGGGGGTGCAAACTTGACTAGACATGACAAAGTACATGAAATCCAGTGTGGGGGTGTTATAAGCGATAGATAGGGAAGGGGATCTGAATATAATCAAAATAGATTGTATGAACTTTTCAAAAATTCAGTTAAAAATGAAGGAAAACCAAAACCAAAACACTGAGAATTTCCCAGGCCCCAGACCAAATAAATTTGAATATCTAGAGTGTATGTCCTCAAATTGGTATTAAAAAAACATTCTCAAGAAAAAAAAAAAAAACCCCAAACAACAACAACAAAATTAAGGTGGCTCTTTCAGGTCCTGGCTCCAAGATGAACCAAAAAAAGAAGAAGAAGAAGAGGAAGAATAAGAAGAGGAGGAAGAAGAAGAAAAAAAGAGGAGGGGGGAGGAAGGGGAGCGGGGGAGGAAGAAGAAGAAGAGACAATAGTTATTCCATAAAGGGCTATGGCCATGTGCAGCCAATTCACACTTCCCAAGGACAAGGCCATTAAGAAGTTTGTTATTCAGAACACAGTAGAGGCTACTGCTGTCAGAGACATTTCCAAAGCAAGTGTTTATATACTTCTCAAGCTCTCTGTCAAGCTGCATTACTTCGGGAGCTGGTCAGGAATCCATCTCCTGAAGTTGGGAAGGACCCAACACCACACCACAATTTAGACCTATTGTTACTGTACCACAACCTCCACCAAAGCCCATGTAAAGAGCTGGCCTCACAAGGACAGAAGAAAAACCGTCTTGTAGGGAAAATAAAATAAAGTAGAAATTATACTTTATGTAGCAAAACAAACAAACAGACAAAATCCAAGGTGGATGGCTCCTGAATAACAACACATATGGCTTCTGTATGCTCATGAACACGTGTGCTTTTCCCCTACTCCCCAGAGAAACACACATACCCACCCCACAAACATACTTGCACATATACCCCCCTCACATACTTGCACACACACATACACATGCATATAAAAAATAAGCCAAACATAGTGACACATACCTGTAATCATAGCACTTTGGACAGGAGGATCAGAGGTGATGGTCACCCTCAGCTATATAGCATGTTTGAGGTCAACTGGAAATACATGAGATCCTACCTCATCCACAATAATAAAAATTAATAATAACAAACTGGGTGTGGTGGCTTATGTCTGTCATTCTAGCACTTGGGAGGCTGAGGCAGAAGAATTGCAGAACCTTGAGGCAGGTCTGGGCTACATAGTGAGTTCCAGGCCAGTCTGGACTATAGTGAAACCCTGTTTCAAAAAATACCAACTTCCCCCACAAACCACATATAATCCCTACTAAATTGACTTGAATTTAAAGTATGCAAGTAAGTAAAATAGCAAAAAGCCTAATTTCCCAACTACACATGAGAATTTTCAAATTGTATCCACTGATCATATGCCTAGAGAGATGAGTTGCTACAATTCATGTAAATTGTATTATGCATGCAATTTATAAAAATCTGGTCACCCCCTTCTAGGGAAAAAGGAAGGAAATAAAAATTATAGGAAAGAGACTGACATGAAATGAAAAGACTTCTCCCTGTGAGGGCTGGAATATGAGTGATGCCTGAAGAGTTGCAGAATCTCCTTTTCCTTTCTTTTTTTCTTCTCTGCCTTTTTCTCTTTCTTTTTTCTTTTCTTTTCTTTCTTTCTTTCTTTCTTTCTTTCTTTCCTTTCTTTCTTTCTTTCTTTCTTTCTTTCTTTCTTTCTTTCTTTCTTTCTTTCTCTCTCCTCTTTTCTTTCTCTCTTCTTCCTCTCTCCCTCCCGCCTTTCTCTTCTTTCTTTTTTCCTTTCTTTCTTTCAACATCTTATTGTATATCTGGCCTAGGACTACAGGCCCTCCTGTCTCTGCCTCCGTGAGTGCTGGATTTTGAGGAGTAAGCCACCACATCTTTTCTGGGTGTGCCTATCTGGGATGGGCCAGAACAAGCCTACCTGGAAGCTAAGAACGAACCTGACAGCCTCTTCATGTCCCATTTAGCCTAAGGAATCCTTGCAGGAGGTTTTGCTGCTTTTCCTTTTCTGGGCCGGGCGTGCTCTGGGGAGCTGAATGCTGCATAAGTCTTATTGTTCACAAAAAAAGTAAAAATGGCAGCTGCCACTTTAGACACTTAATACATACACTAAATTAAGAAACTGCTGATTTGCTTTACCTGATTCTTCCTCTTTGATAAAGAAGAAATCATTTCAATCAGAGGTTCCTTGAAGCCTGAAAAAGAAGCCCAGGCTCCAGCTGTGGAAATTGACAGAGACAACACTCAAGGGATCAGCTGGCAGCACTAGGATTCCAGGATTCCCTCACCTGTGAGCCCTATCTACAGGAAAGAACGGGTTGCCTTTGTTCTGCAAGTCACTTGCATAGGGGATTTTTTTAGGTTCTTCTCTCCCCTCAGCATCATTTTTCTTCCTTCTCATTTTCATTTTCCTTTCTTTCTCTCTCATGCCTCCTCTTCTGTATCTTCTTGCTCTTTCCTCCTCCTAATTTCCATTTCAGCTGTTGGATCTCATCACCCACCCCACAAGGATTTTTGTTCCAAGAACATTGGCATTCCTTCATGATCTAAAGTATTAATTCTATTCTGATCACAAAAGCAACGCTTTGTACTTATATATAGCAAGCTTTCCCAAAGATGTGTTGGGGGAAGACTTTGGGATATGGGGTTTTTGAAACTTTTAATATGCTAATGTGAATGATCCCAAAGAGGAAATCACATTTCCCTTCTTAGACTTTTATTTTTCTTCTTATAGCTTAGTCTGGGCCAAATCGCCTTTGAAACATACTTCAGAAACATGTATGTCATGTGTATTTGTTACTTTTCTTGTTGCTGTGACAAAATGCTGGACAAAAGCAACTTAAAGAAGGTAGGGTTTAGTTTAGTTTGGCTCACACTTTGAAGGTATAGTCTGTCATGGTGGAGAAGGAAGGCATAGTGATAGGAGGGTGAGGCAGCTGATCACTGCATCTAGTCAGGAAGCAAAGAGAGATGAATGCTTGTGCTCAGCTCACTTTCTCTTCAGTCTGGGACCCTAGCTTGTAGAATGGTAAGATCCACATTTAAGGTGGGTCTTCCTTCTTCAGTTAAGTGTGCTTCCATGGTCATTCTAAATACCTTCAAGTTGACAAGATTAGCTATTACACCATGCATTACAGTTTTCTTTCTTTTTTTTCTTGTATGTGTATGTACATGTGTATATGTGTTTGTATATATATGTGATTGTTAGGGGATGTGCAGGTACGTTTGAGCATGAGGGTGCACATACATGTGTGTACATATACAAGCAGAGGCTAGAGAAAAACTTTCGGTGTCATTCCTCAGGCATCATCCACTTAAATTTTTTATTATTGCATTTATTTGTTTATTTAGTTTATGTGTGTGTGTGTGTGTGTATTTGTGTGGTCACTCATGTGCCATGGTGTACATGTGGAAGTCAAACGGCAAATTGCTAGAGTTTGTTTTCTCATTCCATCAGGTGGGTCCTGGGGATTGAACTCTGGTTCTCAGGCTTGGCAGCCAAGTACCTTAACCTGCTGAGCCATTTTGCCCACCCCATCCACCATTTTTTGAGACAGGCTCTTTCACTGGCCTGGAACTCACCAAGTAGGCTAGGCTGGCTCTAACCTGATCCTCTTGCTTCTGCTTTTTAATTATTAATTAATTAATTTTTGGGGGTCTTTTTGAGACAGGGTCTTCCTGTACCCACAGCTGGCCTGGAACTCACTGTATACAACAGGCTGGCCTCAATTTCACAGAAATCCACCTGCTTCTGCCTCCCAAGTGTTGGAATTAAAGGTGTGTACTACCATGCCCAGCTATTATTCTTTTTTTTTTTTTTTGACAGGGTCTTACTGCATAACTCCTGCTGGCTTGGAATTCACTATGTAGACCAGGCTGGCCTGGAGCTCAACAGAGATCTGTCTGCCTCTGCTTTCTGAGTGCTGGGATTAAATGTGTGTGCCACCATACCCAAAGGCCTCTAACTTTTTATGTGGCTTCTGGGGTTCAGACTCAGGACTTTCTCCTTGCAAGGCAAGCACTTTATTGACTGAACTATCTCCCCAGCTCCTCCCTTTTTCTCTAAGACAGGGTCTCATGCAGTCCAGGCTGGCTTGGAGCTCCCTAGCTGAAGATGACCTTGAACTTTATGTGATACTGAGAATCAAACCTAGTGCTTCATGTATTCTAGGTAAACATTCCACTACTGAGCTACATTCCCAGTCCCTAGATTTTTCTTTCTTTCTTTCTTTTTTTCTTTCTTTTTTTTTTTTTTTTGGTCTTTTTGAGACAGGGTCTCCCTGTAGCCCCAGCTGTCCTGGAACTCACTATGTATACCAGGCTGGCCTTGAACTCACAGAGATCTGCCTGCCTCTGCCTCCCCAGTGCTGGGATTAAAGGCGTTTGCCACCATGCCCGGCCCTTTTCTTTCTTTTTTAAAAAAATATATTTTATTATTTTTATTTTATGTGTATGGATGACTGTATCGTCTGCATATATGTGAGTGCACCCGTGTCGTGCAATGCTGCGGAGGTCAGAAGAAGCCTTCAGATTCCCCTGGAAATGGAGTTAAGGACGGTTCGTAGCCACCGTGTGGGTGCTGCGAATTGAACCCGGGTCCTCTGCAAGAGCAGTCAGTGCTCTTAACCGCTGAGCCATCTCTCCAGCCCTTAAGTGCTGTAACATTCATTACCTTTTATGATGCCTACAACCACCCTGTAATAGGACAGGGACTTTGTATTAGTCTCACTTTATAGATGAGTAATGCTTTATAGATGAGTCTCACTTTATAGATGAGACTCAGGGAATTTACATACCTGATTGATAGTCACAAAACTAGCCAACAAGCAACAAAGGTAGGTCTTTCTTTGTTTTTGCTTTGTTTTGAGATGAAGTCTTTCTATATAGTCCCGGGAGTCCTTGAACTCATGATCTTCCTGCCTTAGCTACTGCCTGTACCACCACAATGCCCAGTTCAAAAGTTATTTATGGCCCTAGTCTGTCTGCATCATTTTGAGTGGAATTTAAACATAACATATATGCAGCTTATCATAATATGGCAGATGACGCTTGATATAAAAACTAGAACAGACTATAAACTGGTTAATTATGATATCTGTTTTTTTTCTACTTAACTAAACATCCACCATGTTTCTTTTTTTGGGAGGGAGGGTCTTTTTTGAGACAGGGTCTCCCTGCAGCTCCAGCTGGACTGGAACTTGCTATATAGACCAGGCTGGTCTCAAACTCACAGAGATCTGCCTGCCTCTGCCTCCCAAGTGCTGGGATTAAAGGTGTGTGCCATCACACCTGGCCTTTGCATATCCACTATGTTCTTGACACTAGTCTGGGTAAAAGCACTTGCTGCACAAACCTGGTGACATGAGTTCAGTCCCTAAAACTCATCATGGAAGGAGATATAAACTGAAAAGTTGTCCTCTGATCTCCACATATGCAACATGGCATGTGTGCCTTATCTCTCTCTCTCTCTCTCTCTCTCTCTCTCTCTCTCTCAGTAATAATAAACAATAAAATAAAATAAGTATCTTCAAACTAACCATCTCTCCAAGAACAGTGTGGCCCTTACAACACTGGAGTTCACAACTCTCTCTGGGAAGAAGCCTGAACAGGTACAACACAGATAGGGAGCTTCAGAGAGCTGCTGAGAGTCTGTGGGTCTGTGTCAATTCAATGGGAGCAAGCTTATATTCTTCAAAGTTCTGATTCTTCTAGGCCTGACCTCATTATTTCATTCAACCAATTAACTCAATTTTGAATAATCTTAGTTAAACCTGTACTAGAACAAAAGTCACTTTGAGAAAATCTACAGAATTTCAAAGGCAGGCTGATACTCCTCTGGGTAATTTACCCTTGAGATAACACTGGAGTTTTATGAAGGACAGAGCAAACCCATCTATCCTTTCAGAATCCCCAGGTACCTTCTTATAGAAGATAGGCATCCTGCCCTGCCTAAGATGAATGGCTGGCTACAAGGATCAAAACATTTGCTTCGTCCCTAAGGGCCAGTACTAGGTTTGTCCAGTACAAAGACATGGCTCTCCAGAGACCCAGAGCCTGCCTCTGCCCTATACCTACTCCGGACTAGGCTCAGCCTCTGCTTTGCTGCAGTAGCAGGCCAGTTCCCTTAGATGAGCAGCAGATGGCATTGTAGCCTCAGGAGCGATGACTGAGGCCGCTGGTAATAGCAGAGCTCTGAGAGCAACTCAGGCTGCTGGGTTGGCATCTGGGGGCTCCTGGGGTGGGAGCCCTGCTTCCCAGCTTTCAGCTCAAGCAAGGTTCTGCACTGTGACTGCAAATGAAGATACTGTCAGGCTAGTATCTCAGAGAGCAGGGTTTGAGCCCTCAGTCGGGAAACAGATGGTAAACAGAAGGCCTTTTCTATGATCTTTTCTCGGAAAGATGAAAATCAATGGGCAACAGGGACTATTTTTTCTTCACTGACTCTGAGGGATCTGCATGTACTATGTCCCAGTTCAGGGTATGGCCAGCCCTTGGTAGAAGTCTGCTAGGATGACTGGATGTAGCCAGAGTGACTTGAGGTACCACTGAGTACTGAAAAACAATTTAGGGAATTTCGAGGTTTCAAAAAACCGAATCCTCTTTTTTTTCTCATCACCCAAATGAGAGGTTACACCCAGAACTGCCTGCCAGTGACCAGGTTGGACTCAGTCTTGCAGGCCTTCTCTCTGTGCCTGTCTCCTTCCCTCATCATGTTTCTGATTTCTTCCCACTCCTGTTTCCTCCATCTTTCTCTCTTTCCCTGTTTGTCTGTTATCCCCATCCTTTTATGCCAGTCCCTCTGTGGATCAATTTCTTTCTCCTTCTCCAGTGCAACCTCAGAGAAGTGGTCATGGGCATTGAATCTTCAGGGATTCAATCCTCTCTGCTGGGTTCAGCCAGCACCATTGAATTTTCAGGGACTCAGTCCTCTTTGCTGGGCTGTCCTTCCTTCTGTGGCTTAATGGCTGGTCCCTGGCAGGGATGGACAGAGTGTGGTCCAGGGAGATAGATCACTCCTTGTTATCTATCTCTAGAGAAGAAAGACCCCAGGGGTTTCCCAGAATGACTAAGGTTCACAGATTCTTTTGTTCACTGAACACCCATTATATGCCACTGGAATATCAGTTGTCTATAGGACAGGCCTAGCCTACCTTGTTCGTTGCTGTATCCATAATATTTAGCATAGTACAGACTCAATAAATAATTATTAAAAATAGTGAGTGAGTCGAGCTGGAGAGATGGATCAGCAGTTAAGAGCACTTTTGCTCTTGTAGAGATCCTGGGTTTGATTCCAGTACCCACATCAGGCAGCCCACAACTGCCTGTAATTCCAGCTCCAGGGCATCTGATACCCTCTTCTGGCCTCTGTGGGGTACCTGTACGTATGTGATGAGCAAGCACACATGCACACACACAAATAAATAAAATTAAAAATAAATAATGAGAGAAGGCTCAGTTGGTAAAGTTCCTGTCACACAAGCATGAGGACTTGAGTTGTGATCCCTAACACCCATATAAAAAGAAAAACAAAAAACCCAGGACATCTGGCAGTACATGCACCTGTAACTCCAGCACTAGGAGGGCGGAAATAGACTTCTAGAGTATATTGACCAGCCAGCCTAGCCAAAATGGATGAGCTCCAGGTTCGGTGAGAGCCTTGCCCCCAGAAATGAGGTGAAGAGCAACAGAGGTAGATATCTGATATCAACCTTTGGCCTCCACATGCATACACATGTAAATGTACCTGCATGCACATGTGTGCACACATACATGAACATATACATATACACACATATGCAGAGACACCCCCCCCATTCATACACTCACACAAAGAGTGATAAAAGGATGAATGCTGAGCTCTGTATTAGATGTTAGGGGTAAAAACATTAAAAATGCAATTCAAGTGGCTGGAGAGATGGCTCATCAGTTAAGAGCTTTGGCTGCTGTTGCAGAGGACCTGGATTCAGTTCCCAGCACCCACATGATGCTAACAACAGTTCAAGACTCCAGTTACAGAGGATCCAATGCCCTTTTCTGACCTCCACAGGCATTGTACAACATGGGTGCACTTACATACATGTAAGCAATACACTCATATACATAAAATAAAAATAATAAAAATTAAAAAATATAATTCAAGTACATACAAATAGAGGGAAACCCAATTAATCATCTGTAACCCAGAGTAGAAACTGAGGCTATTGGTGGTATAAAAAGCTACAGTGGCACTGGAGTCTGTATTGTGAAGACAAAATTTTGTTGCTCATCCATTCAGCAATTATTCCTGGAGTCCTACAAGACTCTTGGCTACAACCCAGGTATAGAACTGTAGTTAATAATACCTCAGTTGGATGTGGGTGACAGAGGACCAATAAACAAACAGGATCAACACTGTACTGAGGCTAAACCTTGGTAAAGCAGAAAGCAGAAACAGTTTGCCTAGATTAAGGGTTCTGGAAGACTTTTTTGGTGAAGAGAATTTAGGCTAAGACCTACCTGAAAAGTCAGTAGAAATGAGCTGGGGAAAGAAGAGGGAAAGAGTTAGTTCCAGACTAAATGAGTATAATTCAGGGTCAAGAGAGAAGAGGCAAGTTTCAAGGAACTGAGCAAAGATGTCAGGAATTGTGGCTAGAAACAGTAGGTTAGTGAGTATGGTTGGTAGGAATGGGCAGAAGACCCCTAAACCAGATAAAGGAGACTTTTACCTTTAAGGCATGGGAAACCTTTGAATAATTTTAAGAAGTGAAACGATAAGATCAAGTTTGCATTTTAGACTGCTCTGGGTGCTTTCTAGAAAGCATCAAGAGTAAGGTCAGAGGGAAAGTTATCCTAGAGATCATGATGGTCTCTGAGTAACGATGATGTTAGTGGGAGTAGAGGTCATGTTTGAGCTGAATGTGAGGATAATTATGGATGTTCCTGGTTTGAAAAGCTTGGCACCTCTGGAAAGCACATGTGGTTATATATCTTTGACCCATGAGAGGGCTCAGGGAGTGTGGAAGATGAGATCAGAGGAACTCACCTTTCCTGAGAGCTTTGTTAGTTAAGGATGAGACCAGACTCCTTTTGTTAGAGCTGGGAAAGGAGAGGGAAGGAATGACCATCCTCCGAAAGTACCTAGATTATGTGGTGGGAATAAATCCATCACCTAAAACCCAGAAGACAAGGGCAAACAGTGTTCAAGGAAGTAAAGGAAGGAGTGGAAACTGAAGTAAGCAGGTGAACCAAGTGAAGGGGTGGGAGAATAGAAAGAGACTGCTAAACAGAGAAGCAAGCAAGGCTGGGTGAGATAGGTTCTATCAGAACCCAAAAATTCTCCTAGGGGTGTAGCTCCTTGGCAGAACCCTTGCCTTTCATGTGCAAAGCTCTGGATTTGTCCCCAAGAATTGCCAAAAAAAAAAAAAATTTAAACAAACAAAAAATCTGAAAGTACCTAATATTTTTTATTAAATTTTATTTTTATTTTATTCACATAAATGAGTGTTTTGCCTACACTCATGTAAATGCACCATGTGCATGCAATGCTCACAAAGGCCAGAAAAGGGCATAGGAGTCCCTGGAATTGGAGTTACAGACAATTGGTAGCTACCATATATGTGCTGGGAACTAAACCCACATCCTCTATAATGTAGCCAGTGCTCTTAACCACTGAGCCATCTCGTCCCTGACAATTCCTATTCTTTAAAAAAATTTTTTTATTGATTTATTTGTTTTAAGTGTACAAATATTTTGCCTGCTTGTATGTACATGCACCTGGGTGTACAATGCCTACAGAGGTCAGAAGAAGGTGTTGGATCCCCAAGAACTGGAGTTATGGATGATTGTTAGCTGCCATGTGAGTGCTGGGAACAAAACCTGGGTCCTCTGCAAGAGCAGCCAGTGTTCTTAACTGGCTAGGCCATTTTCTAGCCCCTGAAATTTCCTACTCTATTCTAAAGTGAGACCCTGGGGCTGGTGAGATGGCTCAGTGGGTAAAGGTGGTTGTCACCAAGCCTGATGGCCTGAGTTCAATCTTTGGGACCCACATGGAGGAAGGAGAGAACTAACTCCCTGCACATGGTCCTCTGAACTCCACACACATGTGTTTGTGTGCGTGTGTGAGTGTGTGTGCGTGCACGCACACACATCTGTGCATGCACACAATAAATGAATATATGTAAATAAAACAAGTCCCTGGACTCACTTTTTCTTCTGCCTCCAGACCTTAAAGGCATCTTTAATTTTTTTCCTCAAAGAAAAGATTTAGACAGCATGAGTCATTTACTGTAATAGTTACAAAACAAGGCTGTGCTTTTTCCTTGTTTTGTAACTTAGTGAAAACAATTTAATGGAGTCACTTTCCTTACTTATTGGTGCTGAAAACTTGAAATAAGTTTAATGTGAGCAGAAAAATTCCCTAGTGAAGCTTCACAATAAGTCTTTGGTGTTACTGGGATTTTGGTGTGAGTCAAATGGGGTCGGATGTGCAGGGCAGAAAGAAAGAAAGGGATATAACAGAAGGGGACTGAGTGGAAGGGGAGTGAGTTCCAATGTGCTCAGAATTCTTCAACGACTTCCATAGCCTAGAAAGCAAAAATCCTCCACTGCTATGGTTTGTGTCTTCCCTAAAGTTCATGTATTGAAATAAAAAATCCCCAGTGCAACACTGTTAGGAGGTGGAACCTAATAGGAGAGGATCAGGTCTTGAGGTGATTAGGTCACTGCCTTCATGAATCGATTACTGTATTTCCAGAGTGGATTTGTCAGAAAAGTGAGTTCAGTCTCTTTTTGCTCTCTTCCTCTCTTATGTTTCCATTTTTCTTTTTGTGTGTATTTGCATGTTCATATGTGTGCTGGTGTACTTGTGCATACAGGTACATGTTCACACATTTGCCTATGCATGTGGAGGCCAGAGGTCAAACTTGGGTGCCATTCCTCAGGAGTTTTCCACTTTGTTTCTAGTGGAAAGAGACAGAATTTCTCATTGGGATCTGGGGCTTGCCGATCAGGCTGGTTTGGCTGGCCAATGAGCTGCAGGGATCTGCCTCCCCAGTGTTGGGATTACTAATGTATACCACTATGCCAGGCTTTTTACATGGGTGCTGAACACAAAACTCAGATCCTCATTTCATGCTTAAATGATGTTGTGGTTTGAATGAGAACTGTCCCCATAGGCGCATATATTTAAAGACTTCATTCCCAGTAGGCGGAGCTGTTTGGGAGAGGTTATGGAACTTTTAGGACAGGAGCCTTGTTGGAGGAAGTACATCACTGGGGGTGGGCTTTGAGAGGTTACAGCCTTGCCCTACTTCCAGTTCACTCTCTGCTTCCTGTGTGCGGTTGAGATGTGATCTCTCAGCTTCCTGCTTCTGATTCCATGCCTTCCCCACCAATATGGACATCTAGCCAGCTCTCTGGAACCATAATCAAAAATAAATTCTTCCTGAAGTTGCTTTTGGTTGTGATGTTTTTTTCATAGCAACAGAAAAGTAATGAATACAGATGACAAGCACTTTACTAAGTTATCTCTCCAATCTTCCACCCTTCAAAAACCAAACAAAACAAGGTCTCATGTAGCTGAGACTGGCCTGGAACTCAAGATGTGGCCAAGGACGACCTTGAATTTTAGATCCTCCTGCCTCTATCCCCCCAAAAACTGGGATTAAAGACTGATATTACAGGCATATGTCATCACATCTGGTTTATATAGAGTTAGGGATTGAACCCAGGGCTTTGTGCTAGGTAAACACTCCATCAACTGAGCTACATCCCCAGCCCATGCTTCCTTGCCTTCTGCCTTCTGTCATGGCATGAACCAGCAAGAAGACCTTCATCAAGTATCAGCCCTTGACTTTGCCTCTAAAACTCCAAGAAATAAATCTCTGTTCTTTATAAATTACCCAGTCTTAGATATTCTGCTATAGTAGCACAACATGACCTAACACAACAATCAAAGACAGTTTTACCTAGCGTTCCTGCCTCCTCCCCCACTGCTCACAACTTCACTTTGGGGATTAAGTGTGACACCATCACTTATAATTTCCCAAACATGCTAGGTTCTTCAAATTTTCATACAAGCTGTTCTTTTGGAAACAAAGTGGTCCCTCAAACCTGTCTTCATATCAAATATCAAGAAGTCTTCAGAGACCTGAAGCAGGTGTTGGAAAAGGACTCAGGGTATGCATGCCCCAAGAGAATCATGATGTTCTAAAGAGAGAGAGAGAGGAGCAGGAGAAAATTAATATGGCTTAAATAAATGGTATTTGGCAAAGTGTTTAGATAAGATATAGGGGCAGCCATATTGAGGGGAATGCTTCTTTTGACTGTGAAGCTAAGATTGGTGGAGAAGAAAAGGGAAAATGTTGAACAGCTATTGCATAGTCCTGGACCTCCAACCTCTCCCCTGTTCCCTACCTTCTTATTTTCACCAGGGCTCAAGTTCTCTGGGAGGGATTCCAAGCCTGAGAGTGTTACCCAGGAATTCACTTGTTCCAGTTAGGAGCCTCAAATGATGCCCCAGGAGTCAAAGGTACAGTTCTGTGGAGACTTAGAAAGGCATGTACAAATGACTTGATGGAGCTAATCCAGCTTAGAGGAGCCTTGGAAGGCTTCATAGAAAAGAAGGGCTCAGCCTTGGTAAAGGAATAGATTACCAAATGGGAAAGGGTTTCAAAACGATGCATACAACATGAATGACAGCAGGCTGTGTCTGGTTCTTGTTCCCTAGTTCCTGAACTGAGTCTTCTTTCTTCTCTTTCTCAGTCTATCCTTAAAACTACTGAAGAAACCTTGACCAATTTTGCAGGTTTTATTCTTGGGGACACAGAGACCCATCTAAATACTCTCAGAGGATAAGGAACTTAGACTTGGAACTTAGATCAGAACTCAGGGTTTCAGACTCCTCTCTGTTCACATTTCCCAGCACCACATTGTCCAGCCCACATTGGCCCCATTACTCTATGCCAGGCACCACTCTAGGTGCTGGGCACATAAATTAAATTGTCTTCACTCTCATGTACCTTATGCACTAGTGTGGGGATAGAAGTCAAATACACAGATTCACATGTCAGATAATTACACTTTAGCTGGGTATGCTTAAGAGAGACATGGAAAAGAGAAACTGAAACTGGGAAGCAAAAAGGACAAGAATGAGAGTGAAACAAAAAATTGAGGAGGTGCCAGGCATGGTGGCTCGCGCCTTCAATCCCAGTGTTTGGAAGGAAGAGAGGCACTTACCTATATACAGGCAAAACACTTGTACACACCAAAATAAAAATAAGCCAGACATACACACACACACACACACACACACACACACCCTACTTTGGATGAGAAAAATGTTCAAGATGCTGGAGTGGAGAAGTAGCTGTAAATGGCAATAAATATGTCAGTCAATAAATTCATTTTATTTTTTTATTTTCTCTCTCTCTCTCTCTCTCTCTCTCTCTCTCTCTCTCTCTCTCTCTCTCTCCTCTCTTTTGTGTGTGTGTGTGTGTAGGCCAGAGGACGAGCTTGGATGTCATTCCTTAGGAGCCAGCCATCTACCTTGTGTTTTAACAAGGTGTCATTGGCCCAAAACACACTAATTTGGCTAGGCTGACAGGCCATGAGCCTCAAGGATCCTCCTATCTCCTCCCCATCACAGGGATTCTCAGTGCACCCAGCCTTTTTATGTGGGTTCTGGGGACCGAACGCAAGTCCTCATGCTTGGCTTGGATGTCATTCCTTAGGAGCCAGCCATCTACCTTGTGTTTTAACAAGGTGTCATTGGCCCAAAACACACTAATTTGGCTAGGCTGACAGGCCATGAGCCTCAAGGATCCTCCTATCTCCTCCCCATCACAGGGATTCTCAGTGCACCCAGCCTTTTTATGTGGGTTCTGGGGACCGAACGCAAGTCCTCATGCTTGTACAGCAAGTGCTTTACTAACCAAACTATGTCCCCAGCCCCCTATTTGCAATGAAGAAAATAAAACAAAGTAATGGGGTGGGGTGTGCCAGAGGCGCTCCCAACTAGGCTGCTCTTCTCTAAGCAGTAGGTATTAGTTATGGGACCTTCCTTACCAAGGTTGCTGTGGGTCTTTACACATAAGTGATGAACACAGTGGCTAGAACAGAGCACACTTTTATTATTATTGTCATAGTGTGACAAGGCTTATGTCTATGAGGAAGTATGTTACTTTCATTAGATTGAGCACTTCTTGTGTGTGTGTGTGTCTGAGTGCCTCTGTATGCACATATTTGAGGAGGCCAGAGGTAGATGTTGGGTAGCTGCCTTATTTTCTGAAATAGGGTCTTATACTAAACCTGAAGCTCACCAATTTGGCTAGACTGATTGGTCAACAATTCTAAGATCTTCCAGTCTTTGCCTCCCTAGTGGTGGTATTAATATGCCCCGTGTCAGCTTTTTTTTCTTTCTTTCAATATTCATTATATGTGTGTGTGGGGGGGTATGAATGTGTGTGGAGGCTAAAGGTCAATTCTGGGCATCATCTTCTATTGCTCTTCACCTTTTTTTGAGACAGGATCTCACTGTGTAGCTCTAACTGGCTTGGGACTTGCTATGCAGATCAGGCCGATCTTGAACTCACAGAGATTGTCCTGCTTCTGCCTCCTGGGTGCTGGGATTAAAGGAATTCATCATTGTGTCTATCCTTCCACCTTATTTTTTGAGAAAGGCTTTCTCACTAAAGCTGAAGCCTGATATTTCAGTCAGGCTGGCTGGGATCTGCCTGTCTCTGCTCACCAAGTGGTTAAAGTTGCAGGTGAACACTTCCATGCCCAGCTTTTACATGGGTCCTGGGGATCTGAACTCAGATCTTCATGTTTGCATGATGTGGTTTGAACATGCAATGTTCCCCATAGGCTCACATGTTTGAACACTTGGTGGCACTATTCGGTAAGGTTGGAGAACATTTAGGAGGTGGAGCCTTCCTGTGGGAAGTAGTCACTGGGGTTAGGCACCTCAGGCTTTATAGGTGCCTGGTCTCACTTCCTGTTTGCTTCCTGAGTATGGATGCAATATGAACAGCCAGCCTCCTGCTCCTGCCACCATGTCTTCCCTGCCTGCTACAATGTCTTCCCCACCGTGATAGACTGTGTCCTTCTGGGACTGTAAACTAGAATAAACCCTTTCTTCCTAAATTGCATTTGTCAGTGGCAAGCACTTTACCAACTGAGCTATCTCCCCAGCCCAGATTGAGTACTCTTTGAAGGAAAGGACTATTGTCTATTTTGTTTTCTACTACTTAGCTACCTCTACAGCATAATGTGTGGTATACAATCTGTAAATATTTTAGAGAAAGACAGAGAGAGACTCACACAGGGACAGAACAAAGCTGAAAAGTTTATAGGATTAAATGCATTCAGTTAAGTTAGTGTTTGGAGGTTCTTTGAGTTTAGTCCTGATGCCTCTAGAGCTCACTTATTCTCTGAACAAAGGCTGATGGGGAGGGGTGGGATGTTGTGGGATGTGATGGGATGAGAGCCAGTTACCTCATCAAAGTGTGCTTAAAAGGAGTCTTGTGGCTTTCCTTATTCTCCCAACCTCTCCTGACTAAGGACAAAAATGAAAGCCTACCACAGCCTGTAGAAACCTGGAAATTTAGTTGGACATGGTGGCATATGCCTGTAATCCTGGCACTTCAGAGGTGGAGGAAGGACGGTCAAGAGTTTGAATTCAACCTCACCTATTCCAGGAATTCCAGTCCAGTATGGATTATGTGAGACCTGTCTAAAAAAATGGATCTGGAAATGGTTTTCTCCCTCACTACTATGGGCTACTTTTCAGCAGCCAGCCCAGCTTCTGCAGACCCACCCCATTCTTTTCACCACTAAACCTTGGCTGCTGAAAGTGTGCTTCCTTCTATCAGTTCCTTTTGCCCAACTTTCCGCTATATTCATTCCTCTATTTCTGTTTTTTTCATATTCCCCTTCGTCCTTTCCTTCCCTCCCTCCCTTCATAAAGCAATAGCTTGCTTTTTCCTCTCTAAATTGAAGGGCAGTAATGTAGTAAAACAAATTGCTGTCAACAAAAGTACATTTTCACTGTATTTATCCTCATGCAGGGAAGATTTATCAGGGTCTCTCACTCTGCACTCTTATGTAAATGTGGTAATCCAATGGAAATTTGACATCTAAGGAGTCTGAGGATAGTTACCATAAAAACCATCAATTACCCACTGAGGCTTCAGTTTGCTGAGTTCATTCATTGCTCTGCCTGCTGCCTGCCCCTTCCCCTCTTAGGGGTATGTTTTGACAGGTTGTGACAGTGTATAAAAAATGCTTTTTGCCTCCTTGGTCCTAGAAGGTTATCTAGATGATCAGATATTTGTAAAGTGCCTGAAAAATTATAAAGTGTTACATAATTTAAGGGTATTATTTCTACTGTCGTGTAGACCATCTCTGTGCCTCTGGTTTGACAGATGTCAGCTCTGTCTACAATCTGGGCTAACCCTAGGCATCAGCATTTGTAGTTTCCTTTTGGCTGCTTGTATCTATAAGCAATGCTTCCTTTCTCCTCTTTTTAAGCAATCCCTAGGTACCCCAGAGTCACACTGATGTTTGTGTGATAAATTTTATAGGAAGATAAAGGGGTCAAAAATCATCTGAATGGCCCTCAGGATTCCCAGTCCACTGGAGTGGAGAGTGGGGCAGCTCCATAGGAGAGATGTGGAGCTAGAAGAGAGGCTAGGGTTAAAGCCCCCAACCCATAGGCTCCAGGCAGCTGGAGATGATGTATGCTGCTCTCAGTTACTCAAAAGTGGTACTCAAAGGGTACAAATTGTCTTGAGGTTCCAAGACAGCCAGGAGAGCCTCATGACTTAGGCTGAGATCTAAGACTTGAGTTTGAGCCCCAGCTTTGCAACCTTCCAATTAGTTCCCTTTTACTTTTCTCATTTGCAACATGCCAGTGACAATAGTGTCAGTTTCACAGAGTTGATGTGAGGATAAATGAGACAAAGCTTGTGAAGAGTTTAACATGTAGTAAAACAATTTTGTCATTGTTTTAAATGTCAATTAGGGTGCTTTCTAGATATCAGCCTTACCCTTCAAAGACATGGTCACCCTTCCAAGGAAAGGACCACTAGATCTGAGCTGTGCCTGCTTCTCTTGGGATGAGGCTGTTTCAACGCAGCAGCTCCTAGGGGATGCAGTTGAGGGACTGGGGGAGGCAACAGAAAAGTAAGAAGAGTTTGGGGGGAGGTGGGTGTCTCTGAGAAATGTCAAGAGTCAGTGCTGGAAGTGAGGGAGGTGGCGGGGGTGGAAGGGAGAGGGAAGAGTATAGGATGTTTCTAAGCTTCCAGAATCCGGATGGGGCTGCAGCTTTCAGGGCCCTGGCACTTCCTGCCACCCCCAGTCTTGGGAATGAGTCACTAGAGGGAGGAGTGATGGAGGTGGTATGCTCTTCCCACAAAGCATCAGGTTCTGTTCCCCAAAAGAGGACTGGTGGGAGGGAGAAGATCTAGAGTTTAGGGGCAGGAGGTGGAGTGGGGCTTGGCCTTAGGGAAGCAAGGAGGAGCTTCTGAGGCTCAGCTTACCTACTGCACACCAGGAGCAGGCCCCACCTTCTACCTTCTGTATCAGTTCCATATCCAAGGCTACCAGGAACTCATCCACAACTGCTCTTCTGACTTCTGCCTCTGTGTGCTCAGTTTTCTCCAAAGGAGGATGCTTCACATCACTCTGGTCACCCACAGTAAGAGAAGGGACAAGGATCCACTCCTCCCAATTCCACTTGACCAACTCAAAGTCTCCTTCCTTCCAAGTCTTTTCCTTTGCCCCTGAACATCCTGTCTGTGATCCTATGTGTCTCTTGGCTTATCTGGGGGGGATTATTCCCCGTAGGAATGTCTGGTCTGTCAGTCTTCCAGCTTCTCAAAGTCAAAGCCAAGATCTTATGTCCCTATACTCCATTAAATGTTAAAACATAAGGCTAGCCTAGTCTACATAGCAAGTTCAAGGCCAACTTGGGCTACAGGGAGACCCTGTCTCAAAAAGAACAACAACAACAAAAAAGTTAAGGCATAAATACATGAATATGGTAGATATATTTTTTCTCTCTCTTTCTCTTTCTCTCTTTTTCTCTCTTTGTTTCTTTCTGAGTGTGTCATCTCCAGAAGCCCAGGCTAACCTCTAACTTTCTATGTAACTGAGGCTGGCCTTGAACTCCTGATACTCCTGCCTTAGCTTCCCAAGTGCTGAGATTACAAGCTTGCATGTACCACCACCATAGCTAATAAGACAGTGTCTTGCTATGTAGCCCATGCTGTCCTAGAACTCGCAATCCTGTTTTCTTTTTCAGTTACTGTTCCCTAACTTTATAGTTGACATTTGCTGACCACTTACTATAGGCTAGATGTCTTTACACATGTGGTCGCAGGCTGTGGCTGCTCTCCTCAGGCTCTGGCTGCTCTCCTGCTCTCTTAGTTCCTCTGATCAGTCATCCGGTCTGGACCCTAGGGCTGGTGAGGAGTCTGCGCCACAGTCGCCACATTCAGACGCAGTAGACCAGGTTCAGTGACACAGATCTGCTTTATTACAGGAAGGCACAAGCTTATATGGGGTAGTGGTCCAATCACAGCACTGCAAATAGGATACCTCATTAGCATAACAGGTTTGATGCCTCATTAGCATACTGGGTTTCAGATTACAGAGCCTGGATTCCTGGAAACCACATGACCCTGACTATTGCAATATCTGTGTTGCAATTTGGATTCCAAGGGTGGTAATTAGGGAGGGGTAAGTTCTAGGCATCAGTCTCATGATCTGCCAATAGGAGCAAATGTCATAAGGCGTTCCTTGTGGCTCCAGCGGTTGGGTCCAGCAGTTGGGCCATTGCCTCAGGCCTGCTGTATGGCTGTCAGTAAGACTTTCACCATAGGCTCAAGCCTGTCTCCCACATACACATAGTTGTAATTTATTGAATCCTCATAATGGCCTAATGTTCATTTTACAGTTAAAAAAATTGAGTTCATCGAAGATAAATAAGTTGTTCAAGGTGCCAGAGTCAACATATGGCATAACTGAAATTGGATGGCAAAGTCCTCACATTTTGTTGTTTTACGAATTTTTGGGTTGAGGATATTGTTGTTGATAGAGTGCTTGTGCAGCATGTAGAAAGCCCTAAGTCCATTCCCCAGGACCACATAAAACCAAGTATAATGGTGCACACCTATAATCCCAGCATTTGGGAGGCAGAGGCAGGAGGATCACACTGCAAGTTCAAGGCTAGCTTGGTTTACATAGTGAATTCCAGATCAGCCGGGACTGTCACTATGGCGAGACAAGAAAGAAATTTAAAATTATTTTAAATATTTATTATTTTTATTTATTTTAATACATTTAAATTTTTTCATTTTATGTGTATGAGTATATTGCTTGCATGTAGGTGGGTGCACCTTTGTCATGCATTGCCCACAGAGGTCAGAAGAGGACATCGGATCCCCTGGACCTGGAGTTACAGATGTCTGTTAGCCACTATGTGGGTGCTGGGAATAGAACCCCAGTCCTCTGCAAGAGCAGTCAGTACTCTTAACCACTAAGTCCCTAAAACTATTATTATTATTGTTATTATTATTATTATTATTATTTTAGTCTTTTTGAGACAGGGTCTCCCTGTAGTCCTAGATGGCCTAGAACTCAGGCTACCCTTGAACTCATAGAGATCCACCTGCCTCTGCCTTCCAAGTGCTGGAGATGTGTGCCACCATGGCCGGCCCCTAAAATTATTTTATAATACAGCAATCAGACACCTCAGCTATAATAATTCACTCACAGTCCTTTGCCTCCCCAGGACTGAGATTATAGGTATAAGTCACTATGCCTGGCATATTAGTTACTTTTCTGTTGCTGTAGTAAAACACCATGACTAAGGCAACTTATAGAAGGAAGAGTTTATTTGACTTACAGTTCCAGAGGGGTAAGAGTACATAATGACAGGAGAGGCATGGCGGCAGGAGGTGGCTGGAACCAAAACCCAAGAGATTACATCTTCAAGCAGGCACAAGAAGCAGAAAATGCCAGACTGGAAATGTGCATGACTATATACTCTCAAAGCCTGCTCCCAGTGATGTGCTTCATCCAGCATGGCCACACCTCCTAAAAGTTCCATGACCCTCCCCAAACAACACCAGGAACTGGCGATCAAGTGTTCAAATATTTGGAGACTGTGCAGGACTTTTAATTCAAACCACCACACCCAGCCTCTAAATATTTCTTAAACATCCTGTCTCACCATGGTATTAGATTTCAGCATGAATTTTGGAGAGGACAAACATTCAACCTCCTCCATCTTAACTGGTACACAATATGTCAATTTCAAAGAAAAAGGAGGAGGACCATGCAAGAAAGAGGTAGAGAAGGAAAACAGGGAGGAGCAGGAGGAAGAGGAGAGAAGAGGAATGGTTATCCATATGGAACAAACAGAAATGAATTGAGATGTGAGAAGATCCCAAGCCAGTCAAGAAAGAGAATCTTGGGAAAACTCAATTGCTTCTCACCAGATGTGTCTTCCATTAACCCTAGTTTCAGCTACTAGTTTTATGTCAGAAGATGGTTGCCCTACCCCCATCCCCGCATGATTATTCCCTCCTTTCCCCGAGAGTATCCCAAATACCTAATAGTTGCAGGGTTAATTTATAGCCCTTGATTTGTGAGATTTAATGATAGTTCCCTGTTGAAAAGCTTCAAGTCTCAAAATGGAAAAATGCTTGGTATGCTGGGTATCTCAGTGGCAGAGGGCTTGCCTAGAATGCTTCAGGTTTGGGGTTCAATCCTTAGGACAAAACAAAACAAAACAAAACAAAACAAAAGATATTTATAGTGGCTCATGCCTGTAATCTCACTCTGGGAAGAGGCAGGAGGAAAGTTCGAGGCAAAACTGGGTTACATGGTAAATCCTAGGCTACCTAGGGCTACAGAGAGACACCGAATCAAAAAAAAAAAAAAAAAAAAGTGGCCAGGCATTGTGACATATACCTTTAATCCTAGCACTCAAGAGACAGAGACAGGTAGATCTCTGAGTTTGAGGACATCCTGGTCTACATAGCAAGTTCCCAGCCAGCCAGGGCTACATAGTGAGACCCTGTCTGAAAAACAAAGAAAACCCAAAAGGGCCTGGAGAGATGACTCAGTAGTTAAGAGCACTGGCTGCTCTTGCAGAGGACCTGGGTTTGGATCCCAGCACCAACATGGTGGCTAACAGCAATCTGTCACTCCAGTTTCAGGGGATCTGATGTCCTCTTCTGACCTCCATAGGCATTGCATGTATATGGTACACTTACATACATGTAGGTAAAGCATTCATACACATGAAATCAATCAATAAATAAACAAAAAATTGGGAGGAAAAAAGGAAAATAAGTAAATTTCATTTTTCACCTACCTTATGCAATGGGAAATATTATAATTTCCCTCTCTCTTGAGACAAAGTATCATGTAGCCTAGGCTAGTCTGGAACTTTCTATGTAGTTGAGAATGGCCTTGAATTTCTGATCATCTTACCTCTACCTTCCTACTGTTGAACTTATGGGCATGTGCCACCACTCCCAGTTTATGAAGTACTAGGGATAGAACTCAGGGCTTCATGCATGCCAGGCAAGTACTCTACCAATTGAGCTACATTCCCAGACACCTATAATAATAGGCATGGCATGCACCTGGGCTTCTGTTCTGGAGATACTGGCAAATGGAGGATGTGCATGGATCTCCAAGGGTGCTCTTAGAGAGTCAGGAATAGGACTCTAACTTTCTTCTCTTCCCTTCTTCCCATCTCCCTTCTCTCTCTCTCTCTCTCTCTCTCTCTCTCTCTCTCTCTCTCTCTCTCTCTCTCCTTTCTTTCAACAGGGTCTCATGTATTCCAGACTGGCTTCAAATTCCCTAGGTAGTCTAGGATGACTTTGAACTTATGAGTCTCCTCCCTCTACCTCCAGTGTGGACTTAGAGGCATGTGCTACAATGCCCAGTTTTATGGGGTCTTGGGGATCAAACACCAGAACTTTGTGCATGCTAGGGAAGCACTCTACTACCTGAACCATATTCTCAGCTCAGGGCTGTGATTCTCTTACAGCCTCATGATCTTTGAAACTCAGCCGGGCCCAATGCTACAATTGGTACCTTCTGTGTCTCAACCAAGACTATCTCTCTAGCTAAAAACTGGTGAGGGAATGAGGCTTTGGGAAGTGGGAGTTTAGACTAGAGGAAAAGTGAGCTTAACTCCCTGCTAGTGGATAGAGAAAAGATGACTGAAATTGCTCATTTAGCAAACAATTTAGCTAGCTGTAGAAAATCCTATTAAATGACAATTCTTATCTCAGTTCCTGGTTCCTGGGAAGAGCAGCTCTGGGCTTTGTGAGAACCAGGGCATAGTTTCTGCTGAATCCAGTCAAACAATCATCACCAGTAAGAAGATAAAAACCAGAGATGGGCAAAACTTTCCCAGGTCTTCCTGCATTTTTCTAACCCTTCATTCTGAGCTCCATACCATCTGACAATTATCTGGTTAGTTGAGCCTTTCCTCTGCCCATTGTAATATAAATAGTGAGCATTTTATGGCTCACCATTAAGCAATGTGATCAGCATCAATTACTTAATGAGACTCTGGAAAGTCATGCTTTAAAATCCTGTCCTCAATTGTGATTGGGCTTTGTCTGGGGCCACCATGATAATTGCAGTAACAACCAAACAAATTGTACTCCAGATGTAAGGCCTCTGCTCCCAGCCTGGGTTTGGTCCTGGTGAAAATTCACCCTCTATCACAGGACCCAAACTCTGTACTTTGCTCTGAAAGGGAGAGTTTTATATGTCCTCCAAAGGATTACTTGGTTTATGTGTGGTGCCCAGTTCTGCCTTGTAGACTCAATGCCTCTGGGCACAGAGAAAGCATGAACCTTGAAGAATGTGCAGAAACATTGGAGATTGTTAGATCACAGAGGTTGTCCTTAGAGAAGTGATCGGTCTCATCTTATATACTATATAGTACCTTCCTAAGCTCCTAAACTAGCATGTAGCAGCCCCAGGGTAGAGTGGGACAATAGGATTAGCTTCCTAAATTATGACTTTATATCTTAGTGCCTTCCCTAATCTGCTAAACTCAGAATTCTCCCCTCTAAACTCAGACCCCTCTAAAGTCTATAAAAATAAAAACTTCCTTTGCTCTGTGTGTTGCTGTTGGAGTTCCATTATATTCCAGCTTCCTCCATCGTGACTGGCTAGAGTTATTAAAGGACTTGATTACCTGAAATAGGTCTCGGTGCTTGTCTATAGTGAATCAGCACTCCAGGTTTATTTTCCTTTTTTAATCTATCATATTGGTGCAAAGTATTGGGTGGGGTGCTCAGTAGGTAAATGGAGGCTACACTCTGTTGGGCCTTGTCACTCTGATGCCCTGTCCCTTGGAGCATGCCCCTTACCCTGACTGTCTTTTCCGGCCTTTTAAAACACTGCTTAGCTGGGCGTGGTGGCACAGGCCTTTAATCCCAGCACTCGGGAGGCAGAGGCAGGCGGATCTCTGTGAGTTCGAGGCCAGCTTGGTCTCCACTAGAGAATCCAGGCCAGCTGCGGTTACAGGGAGACCTTGTCTCAAAAAGACCAAAAAAAAAAAAAAAAAAAACTGCTCATGGCCAGGGGTGGGGGCGCACGCCTTTAATCCCAGCACTTGGGAGGCAGAGGCAGGTGGATCTCTGAGTTCAAGGCCAGCCTGGTCTACATAGTGAGTTTCAGGCCAGCTGGGGACACGAGGAGACCCTGTCTCAAAAAGACCAAAAAAAAAAAAAAAAAACAACAAACAACAACAACAAGAAAAAAATCCCCACTGCTCACTGGGCTGGAGAGATGACTCTGGTTAAGAGCGCTGGCTGCTCTTGCAGAAGACCAGGGTTCGAATCCCAGCACATACATGGCAGCAAACAACCGTTTGTAACTCCAGTTCTAGGGGATCTGATGTCCTCTTCTGTCCTCTGTGGGCATTGCATGACATGGGTGCACTTGCATACATACACAGAATACACACATACACATAAAATAAAGCAAAAACAATCAAACAAACTCACTGCTCAATTTCCTTCCCTCTCTCTGAGATGTTTTGTTCTGACCATTCCCCCTTGGGTGTTTTGCTCTGTTGGCTTTCTACATTCACACTACCACTCCATCTCTACCACTTGGAAAAATGAGGCAGGATTGCCATGAGTTTGAGGTCAGCCTGGGCTAAGTAGCAAAAATAAATGAAAAAGAACAAAAATAAATAAAAACATGTCTCTGTATTGATTTCTGTTTTGTCCCATGAGGCCAGAAGTGTTTTCAAATACATGAGGTCCTGGTTTACTTTCTGCTGAGTTCTATTGATTAAATAACGTGGCTTATTGATTTTTTTGATATCCAATGAGATGTAAATTCTGGCTTAGGTTGTAATCAATTTCTTTAGATAGTCTATGGTACTTGAAAGAATAATTGTTGGCTATTTCATGGGACTGTGAACATACATATGAGCTAACACATATGAAATCTTCCAACCATGCTTAGCACTTAATAAGAAATCAAGAATTAGCAGCTTCCATTTTTATCATTATTTTTATTACTGGTGGATGACAGTCTTATTTACTCTTATGTGTCACTAGGTCCCTAGGAATGGAAGAAATTGAGTCCTGTCCTATACATCAGTGCTGTACAGTTCAGTGTTCACCCTGACCATAGGATTGATCAATCCTTGGTACACAGAAAGCACCACTGAATTTATTATAGTAGAAAAAGTTCAGAACTGGGCTGTAATCTCAGCATTTGTGAGGTAGAGGCAGGAGCACCAGGAATTTCAGACCATCCTTGACCACATATTGAATTTGAGACCACCCGGGCTAAATGAGACCCAATCTCAAAAAGCAAACACACCAACAAGAAAAGAAAAATGAAGCTCAGAGTAAAGTATGACTTGCCTGCACTTAAGCTTGGTCTGTCCCTTCATTAGCTGTGTGACATTTCCCTACCCCCAAACTCTACTTTCCTTACATATAAGAGTAAGTATGATCTTCAGCTTGTGAGGTTGTTGGAGGTGTAATGTGAAAGCCTTTGGCATGGTGCTGGCCACTAAGCAGACCTTTGAGAAATGTTGGATTATTTCCCTAGGCTTTCACTGAACCTCCAGGGATAGAAGAAGTGAAGTAGGAGTTATAATGGTACAACTGCTGCTGCTCTCCTTTCCTGGACTTCCTTCTTTAGAAAGCTTCCTTCATATCCCTGCAAGACAGCACTTGTCTGATGCCCTTCTCCAGGATGCAGCTTGGAACCAGCTGTAACTGAGAGAGGAGGGAAAGGGTATCGGCACATTCCAATCAGCACTTAGCCTCCTGCTGAGTTAGCAAGACACCTGCTCAGACAGAATTTTTATTTCTTTCTCTTATGTGGAGCAGCCTAATTAATTTTTCAGCCCACCAGTTGCCATATTCTGCTGATGTCAAACTCCTCATACCCTAACAGCAGGGCCACACAAATTGAGGATTTGCCCTATTCTTTGCTGGCATTCCCAGGTTCCAACAGCATCTCAGGGGTACCCACCCTACCATCCTGTGGATCTACTGCTGAGCTTCAACAATGCCTGAAATCATCCCTGCCTCTTCTTTAAGCCTCCATCAGAATGTGTAAAGTGGGTTGGCTGATTTTCCTACCTGTGCATCCAAAGTGGAGGAGGCATGAAACACAGAAGCACCATGGGTAGAGCTAAAGGGGAGCTCTGGACAGGGTGTTTCAAAAATGTTCTCAAATGAAGATGGCCATTTTGCTTCCATTCCCATGCCCACCTCTTTGCTTTGCCTTTCTCACTTCATTCCTCCCACTCTAACTGTAGTTCTGACAAGGTTCATTTTCTCTGCTCCTGCCTCCAGGCTGCTAGGGAAAACCACAGGACTTTGGTTACTGGCTTCAAATGCCTGATTTCCTGTCATGATGGAGACTTCATTGACCAAAGAGCTTTGGCAATCCTTATAATCTCTTTCATTGGCCTGTGTGGACATGGGATTGTTTCCACTTTTAACTATTATCAATCATGCTGCTGTGGACATTCTAATTCATGTCTTTTATTGGCATTTTTTTTTCTTTTCCTTGTGTAAATGGGAGCAGATTTACAGGTCATAGAGTAGGTGTATGCTTAGCTTTATCAGAAAGTGCCCACAATTTTCCAAATTGATGTATTAACACTAGTTGAGACCCTTATTAAAAAGAAAGATCCCTGGGCTCTGTTCTCCACTTAACGAATCAGAACATTCTAGGAATAAAGGCCAGAAAACAGTGTATTTAAAAAGCTCTCCATATGATTTTGATTTTAATGTAGCTGGTTCATTTTTTTTTCTTTTTCTTTTTTAAGACAAGGTCTTTTATGTTCCTGGCTGGCCTGGAATTAGCTATGTAGACCAGGCTAGGTTTGAATTTGTGGCAATCCTCTTGCCGGCTTCCAACTTGGAATCACTGGATCCTCTTATTTGTTCCTCTTTCCAAAGCATTAAGTCTCCCTTCTCTGCTCTTTACCACACTTGCCTCTTTAATTGGTGTAGTGGGATAGGTGGCAGGCTCTAGCCTGTGGAGGCTTCCAGAGCTGGGGTTCTTGCCCTGCAATTCCATTTCCATTCTTAGAGGATCACTTCATTTGTTTGTTTTGGGGACAGGGTCTTGAGTAGCCTAAGCTGGCCTTGAACTCTATATGTAGCCTAGGCTGGCCTTGAACTCTTGATCCTCCTGCCTCCATATCCAAAGTCCTGGGATTACAGACTTGCATGATCACATACAACTAGAAGATTACCTTAATTGCTAGATCCAATTACTTCTTTCCAGGTTTCCTTGTCCTGGACCTCTGTCTGGGGCTTTACAATTCTGACTCCATCTCTTTTCTCAGTTTCTGCTATACTCTCTCTACTTCTCTACCTGTTCTCCTGGGGATTCCCTCCACAACCAACCTAACCTTCCCTTCCCCTCCCCTCCCCTCCCCTCCCCTTCCCTTCCCCCACACTCCCATCCCTCTCCTTCCTTCCTTCTTTGCTTCCTCATTAGAAATTTTTTTTTCAAAAAAAATTTTGTATGTGTGTGTGCTGGGGTCTGTGTGTTTGTGTGTCTGTGTGTGTCTGAGACAGGTGCCTGCAGAGACCAGAAGGGTCAGATTCCTCTGGAGCTGGAGTTACAGGAGGTTATGAGCCATCTCACATGGGTGCTTGGAACCAAAGTTGGGTCCTCTGGAATAGCAGTATGTACTCTTAACTGCTGAGCCATCTCTCCAACCCTCTTTATCTTACTTTTATCTTACTTTTTTTTTTCAGACCTGTCCCAGCCAGGCCTTGAACTTGTGATCCTCCCACCTTAGCTTCCTGAGTGTTGAGATTACAGGCATATATCACTATACCTGGCTTCTTTTCTCTTCTTTACATGCTGGGCATCACCCTGAGGTTTGAACCTATTGTGTCTGGTCACCTCTGAATACCTAAACCAGGTAAACCATGCCCATGCTGTTATTAGTGGTTAGGATCTGGGCTGAGTGTTTCAAAGTTCTAAGCATCTTATTCAAGAATAAAATAAAGGCACACATAGACCTGAAAAGTAGCAAAGCAGTAGTACAGAGTAGACAGGAATATACTTTCAAGATTGACAGCGGGTATTCAAGGGACATATTACTGTTGCCTGGGGCTTCTTTAAATGGGGTCTAAAGGAAGAAGGATTTTGGTTACTAAGGGTGTAGTTTGGGTGGTTCTTTGTTTGTTGGCTTGGTGTTCTTAAAATTTTATTTATTTTTACTTTATGTATATGAGTGTTATGCCTGCATGTATGTAAGTATACCAGTGTCATGCAGTGCCTGCGGAGGACAGACGAGGGCTTCAGATCCCCTGGAAGTGGAGTAATGATGGTTGTTAGACATGATGTGGGTGCTGGAATTCAAACTTGGGTTCTGCAAGAGCAGCCAGTGCTCTTAACTGCTGAGTCATCTCTCTAACCCATGTTTTTGTTTTTTATTTTTATTTATTTTAAAATATTTTATTATTTTTATTTTATGTGTATGAGTGTATTGTTTGCATTGGGTAGGTGCATCTATGTCATGCAGTGCCTGGGGAGGTCAGAAGAGGGCATCGGATCCCCTTGAACTGGAGTTAAGAATGGCTGGTAGCCGCCACGTGGGTTCTGGGAATTGAACCCAGGTCCTCTGCAAGAGTAGTCAGTGCTCTTAACTTCTGAATCATCTTTCTAGTCCCAGTTGTTTTGTTTTTTAAAGACAGGGTCTTCCTGTTGCCCCAGCTGGCCTGGAACTTGCTGTGTAGACCAGGGTGGCCTCAATCTCACAAAAGGCATGTGCCACTATGCCTGGCTTGTTCTCTATTGTGATTGACAAATTTGGATTACATAGGCCTTTGCTCACCATAATGCATGTTTCTTCCCATAATGCATCTGATTTTGATCATATACATGCCCAATTATGCATAGACATAAAGTGATAAATAGGGCATTTTCCCTAAAAGTTCACTTTGATGATATAGTTTGTCTTATCACTTACACATTCCAACCAGATCAGCTGTAGCCCAGCTGTCCTGGAACTCACTATGTAGACCAGGCTGGCCTCAAACTCCCAGAGATCCACCTGTGTCTGCCTCCGGAGTGCTGGGATTAAAGGCATGTGCCACCATGCCCGGCCAATAAAATACTTAAAAAAAAAAAAAAATTGAAGCTATCATGTATGTGGTTCAGGTGAACACTAGAGAGGGAGCCACAGGTACTAGAAGGCTTGCAATTTTGGCAGTCCCTCTTCAAAAGGATTTTATTTTTTTAAAGATTTTTCTTTTTTAAAAAAATATTTTATTTATTATTTTTATTTTGTGTGTATGAGCGTATTGCCTGCATGTATGTGAGTGCAACTGTGTCTGCAATTCCACAGCAGTCAGAAGAGGGCTTCAGATTCCCCTGGAACTGGAGTGACGGACAGTTGTGAGCTGCCATGTGAGTGCTGGGAATCAAACCGGGGTCTTCTGCAAGAGCAGTCAGTGCTCTTAACCGCTGAGCCATCTCTCCAGCCCCTCAAAAAGGATTTTATAAATAATGCCATATTTAAGCAAGTCTTCAAATTTACTTGTTATACCATACAATTGCTTTCTCTGATTTATCTACAAATGATCTAATTCCAGGTAAATTTAGGCAGGCCCTCCTCATCATCCTCCTCCTCTTCCTCCTCCTCCTCCTCTTCCTCCTCCTCCTCTTCCTCCTCCTCCTCTTCTTCCTCCCTCCTCTTCCTCCTCCCTCCTCCTCCTCCCCCCCTCCTCCTCTTCCTCTTCCTCTTCTTCTTTGGTCTTTTTGAGACAGGGTCTCCCTGTAGCCCCAGCTAGTCTGGAACTCACTATGTAGACCAGGCTGGCCTTGAACTCACAGGGATCTGCCTGCCTCTGCCTCCCAAGTGCTGGGATTAAAGGTGTGTGTCACCATGCCCAGCAGGCAGCACTCTTCTAATTAAAGCCAACCACCATCAGAACAAGAGAAAGAATCCATTTCAGAAATCATGCCTATCAAAGGCCAATCAATGAGAATGCCAAACATGTCACCCAGAAAGATCCTGTAGCTTTCATTCTGTGTTTTTGGAAGAAGAATCTAAATGTTTTTTTCTAAACCACTTACCAAAACAACCATAAACAAAACATTTCCAAGTAGTGCTTGGTCAAAAAAGAATCATGGCATCTATGTAGAACTCAGGAAACAACTTTGGGGAATCCATTCTCTCTTTCCACCATGTGCATTCCAATTGAGCTCATGTTATTAGGCCTGGTGGGAAGCAACATTACCCACTGAGCCATCTGGTTGGCCTCTGAATTTTTCTTTTTTTTTTTGAGACAGTGTCTCCCTGTAGCCCCAGCTGTCCTGGAACTCACTATGTAGACCAGGCTGGCCTTGAACTTACAGAGATCCACCTGCCTCTGCCTCCCGAGTGCTGAAATTAAAGGCATGTGCCACCACGCCCGGCGGCCCCTTAATTTTTTAATGCTGCTCCAATTAGTGTTTTTCAAACAGGGGGTTTGTGGATGCTTTGTGTTTTGGGAAAGTTATTTAATTTCAGGATTAGTCTTTAAAAATAATAGCATAAGTATAATGTGTAATAACCAAATAGCCTTCTAACTCAGCCCTTCTAATGACTTGGTTTGCATTTGAATTGATGATTGATTGATTGAGTGATTGAGATAGAGTCTTATGTAGCCCAGCTGGCCTCAGCCATGCTATATAGTGGACAATGGCCTTGCACTCCTGATCCTCTTGCTTCTACCTCCCAAGTATTGGGATCACAGGTGTAGGCCACTACACCCAACTGCATCTGTATTTCTTGATTGGGTATATCAAACAATCTTCTGAAATGACAGCATTTAATGGTTAATGAAGTAATTATTTTTATTTCATTGTTCACAGATTTAACCTCAGCAGTTAGAACAACAGTGTTTGGCACATTATAGATGTGTCTTTTTCTGGGTATGGTGGCACACACCTGCAATTGCAGCACTTGGGAGGCTAAGGCAGGAGGATTGAGAGTTTGAGGCTAGCCTGAGCTACATAATAATATTATGTCTCAAGAAAAGACTTTATACAGGGATGGTGAGAGGCCTTAGCAGGAGGATACTTGCTGCCAAGTCTGATGACTTGAGTTAGATCCCAGGGACCCACCTGGTAGAAGGAGACAGGTGACTCTCAAAAATTGTCCTCTGACCTCCACATGCACACTGTGGCACATGTGTGCCTCCAATAAACAAACATACAAACAGATAAAACAAAAAAAAGACTATATGTCCCAGGCTGTCGTTGAACTCTGAATCCTCCTGCCTCAGCCTCCTGGTTGCTGGGATTATAGGCATGTACCATAATAGCAATACATGAAAACTTTTTTGTTGTTTTTTAAAAAAATTATTTTATTTATTTGTTTTTATTTTATGCATTGTGTGTTTTGTTTGCCTGCATGTATGTAAGTGCACGCATGTCATGCAATGTCTATGTCATTCAATGTCTGAGGAGGGCAGAAGAGGGTGTCGGATCCCCTGGAACAGGAGTTATGAACAGTTATTAACCTTCAGTGGGTGCTGGGAACTGAACCTGGTTCCTCTTCAAGAACAGTAAGTGCTCTTAACCACTGAGTCATCTCTCCAGCCCCTTGTTTTGTTTTTTGAGACAGGGTCTCACTATGTAAGCCTGGCTGGCCTGGAACTTACCATGTAGAACAGGCTGAATTCAAACTCAGATCTGCCTGCTTCTGCCTCTGAACAAGTACTGGGATTAAAGGTGTATGCTACCATACCTGGCCTTTAAAAAAATATTTTATTAGTTTATTTTATTTTGCTTTATGTGTATGAGTGTTTTACTTACATGTATGTGTACCATGTGCCTGCCTGGTGCCCAAGGAGGCCAGAAAAAGGTGTCAAATCTCCTGGAACTGGAGTTAAGGACAAATATTAGCCACCATGTGGGTGCTGAACCTTGGATCCTCTAGAAGGGCAGTAAGTGCTCTTAACTGCTGAGGGGGACCCCCCGACTTTTTTGGGGGTTCCTATGTAGTCTAATCTGACCTCAAACTCTCTATGTAGGCCAGGGTGGCCTCAAACTCATGCCAATTCTTTTTTTCGCCTCTTGAATGCTGAGATTACAGGCATGCATCACCATACTCAGCTTTTTAATTTTTATTTATTTAAATAAATGAATGAAGTTTCTTAAATGAGGTTCTAAGATCCTTGAAGGTCCTCTGCAGTTAGAAATTCTTCCCAGCATGGCACATAAGGCTCTTTACAATCAAACTAGAAATACTCAACCTGTAATTTTATCAGACAGTCTGGGAAGGATGTGGGGGTGTAGTCCTTTTTAGCAAATAAAAAAGTGAAACTATAAAGGATTTATATACATTTTGACAGGGTGGATGTGATATGCAAATGACTTGCAAATATAATGCAAATGACATGCAACTACTCATGCAAATGAGCATCCTGTCTTTGGAATTCTCTGTTGGTTATTCACTTATTAGTCTGCAGTACTGACAGTAAATCTTTCAAAAGCTTGGTATGCAAGTTGCTTTGGTGGAGATGTGTATGTGTTGTAGAGGAGGGGGTGGCCAGAAAGGGAGGGGGGTCTCTTAAGGAAGAGTCAGTGTGATGACTCTAAGCCTGGAGCTTAGTATGAAGTTTAATTTGACACAAAGCTTAATGTATGTTTATTCTGCCACAATACTGCCAAAGTTGATCTTTTGGCAATAGGCTAAGGGTGGAGGCAAGGAAATTTGATTTTTTATAACCCTTCAAGTCTTTGGCCAGTTTACATCTTCTGATTCCTTCCCCACCCCACCCCTGTCACATACCGTTTGGACTCTGGTCAGGGAAGGAGAGGACAGGGAGTTAGAAATCCCTGCTCAAGTTCTCACTCATAAAGGACCAATGAAGGGCCTGAGTTAAGAGCTCTTGTAAATCATACCTGGAGGAGGTTAAGAGCATGATGTGGAGTTCTGCATTTGCTAATCCCTGATAAGCAGAATGTATTTCTAGGGTTGTTAGAAAAAGATGGAAGGTTACAAGAAGAAGGGGGGCCTTCAGAGAAATATTGCTTTTTAATCCTATGCCAATGGTGCAGTATCTGACAAAATTGGGAAGCTTACTTGGAAATTTAGAGGAAAAAAATGTCAACAGGTTTTTTTCATTAAAAAACCTGTTCTTGCTGGGCGTGGTGGCGCACGCCTGTAATCCCAGTACTCGGGAGGCAGAGGCAGGTGGATCTCTGTGAGTTCAAGGCCAGCCTGGTCTACATAGTGAGTTCCAGGCAGCTGGGGCTTACAGAGAAACTGTTTCAAAAAGACCAAAGAAAAACCAAAAGCCTGTTCTTTCTTCTCTTTGGTGTGAAAGGAAGTTTTTGTCACACAGATTCTTCCCTTTTGATTATAGCAATATTGGGCACATGAAATAAAAGGGCTCCTAGCAAATGTATTTTAACATAATTCAATAACCATTTTTTTCTTGGACACTTTACAATCAGATCTGGTGGTACACATCTTTTATCTCAGTACTCAGAAGGCAGAAGCAGGTGGATCTCTCTGAGGTCAAGGCCAGGGCTACATAGTGAGATTCTGTCTTTTAAAAAAAAAATTGAGGCGAGGGCTGGAGAGATGGCTCAGCGGTTAAGAACACTGACTGTTCTTGCAGAAGACCCAGGTTCAAATCCCAGCACCCACATAGCAGCTAACAACTGTCTGTAACTCCAGTTCCAGGGGATCCAACAGCCTCTTCTGTTCTCCACAGGCATTGCACAACACGGGTGCTCTTATCTACATGCAGGCATAACACTCATACACACAAAATAAAAATAATAAATGAAATATTAAAAAAAATTGGGGCTAGAGAGATGGTTCAGTGGTTAAGAGCACTGGCTGCTCTTGCAGAGGACCTGGGTTTGATTCCCAGCACCCACACAGCAGCTCACAATTGTCTATAACTCCAATTCCAGGGGATTTGATACCCTCTTCTGACCTCTGTGTGCACTGCACAACAGGGGTGCACTTACATACATGTAGGCAATACACTCATACACATAAAATAAAAATAACAAAATGTATTTTTAAAAAGAATTGGGGGGGGACTGGAGAGATGGCTCAGCAGTTAAGAACACTGGTTGTTCTTGCAGAAGACCTGGGTTCAAATCTCAGCACCCACGTGGCAGCTAACAACTGTCTGTAACTCCAGTCCCTGGGGATCTGACAGCCTCTTCTGACCTCCTTGGGCATCTTGGGCATTGCACGACACAAGTGCACTTACCTACATGCAGGCAATACACGCATACACATAAAATAAAAATTTAAAAAAATCTTTTAAATAAAAAAAAAAAAAGAATCAGGGCTGGAGAGATGGCTCAGCAGTTAAAGGCACTGTCTGCCCTTGCAGAGGATCCTGGTTTGATTCCCAACACTGACATAGCAGCTAACAACTGTTCTTAACTCCAGTTCCAGGAATCTGACACCTTCTTCTGACTTTCGTGAACATTGTATACATGTGGTACACTTACATGCAGGTAAAACACCGTATTTTGACTTTCATGGCATTGTACACATGTGGTGCACTTACATGCAGGTAAAACACTCATAAATAAAAATAAAAGAATTACCTTCCAGCTATATAAACTTGGGGAACTTTTAACAACTTTTCTGAAGGTCAGTTCCTCAATTATACAAATATTAGAATCTTCATCAGCTTTCAGTAAAGGTTGATGAAATAGAATCTGAATTTAACAATGTGCCTCACTTGTGTATTCAATAAATGTGGCTATTTGTAGTGACCATCTATGGATTTGCCTCCCAGAGCCCGTCACCCTTTATCTGATAACTATATCCTGTTTCTTCCTTGTGAACCATAGTGTTTTTTTTTTTTTCAGTCTTTGTGGTTCAGATGAAACCTACTCCATACTCTGCACTGGAAGTAGAATATGTGATTTAGATTGAACTCAGTATTTCCAGCCACTCAGGAGATTGATACAGAGGGCTTGAAAGTTCAAAGATTGCTTTAGCTACTGTATGATTCTATTTATATAAGTATTCCAAACTGGCAAATTTATGTAGATAGAAAGTAGATTAGTGGTTTCCAAGGACTGGAGGAAGGAGAGATGGGGATGGTTACAAAGTGTAGAGTTTCTCTTTGGAAGCCAGGGAGATGGCTCAGTGGGTAAAAGTGCTTGCTATGCAAGTCTGATGACTTGAGCTCAGATCCCCCAAACCCATTTAAAAGCTGGACTTGGTGGTATGTGTTTGTAATCCTGGCACTCTTATGGCGAGGTGGGAGGTAGAGACAGGAGATTCCCCTGGAAGTTGTAAGGTTTGCTAGTCTGGAGTATACGACATTGGTAAAACAGCAAGAGTAACTCTACCTCAAACAGGGTGGGAGGCAAGGACTAACACTCAAGATTGTTCCCTGACCTCCACATGTGGACTGTGACACATGTACCCTTACATGTGAATATGTATACACACACAGTATATATACACATAAAATACATATATACATAAACAAGTAAATAAATAATTTTTTAAAGTATTTTATTTTTTATTTTTTATTTTTTTGTCTTTTTGAGACAGGGTCTCCTTGTAGCCCCAGCTGTCCTGGAACTGCCTCTGCCTCCCAAGTGCTGGGATTAAAGGCATGCACCACCACGCCTGGCGTAAATAAATAATTTTTAAAAATTTATTTTTGGGATGGTAAAAATGTTTTGGAGTTCGTATGATAATGTACAACATTGTGAAGATGCTAAAAACAACTGAATTACATATATATACACATTTATATATAATATATACATGTGTATATATATATATATTTATTATTATTATTATTATTATTTTTTGTATTTTTGAGACAGGGTCTCCCTATAGCCCCAGCTGGCTTGGAACTCTATGTAGATCAAGCTACCTCAAACTCACAGAGATTTGCCTGCTTCTGCCTCCCAAGTGCTGGGATTAAAGGCATACACTACCACACCCAGCTTTCAGCTACATATTTTTATTTTTTAGCTTGTAAGCCTCCTGCTACAGCTTCCCAAGTGCTGGGATTATAGGCATGCACCACTGTGTCTGGCTTGAATTACATACTTAAAAAAGGGAAATTTTATGGTATGTGAATTGCATATCAATTTTTAAAAACCTAAACAATAGCAACAACAATGAAGAAGAATGAGCATAGGCTCAAGCAGGCCAGTGAAGGCCAATGGGATTTAATCCCATTCCTTGGAGTTATGAGAGGAGCACATTAATCCTTTTCTTGTATAACCCAACTTGAGGGAATATACGATGTGGAGTTGTTCACCTGTCTTGCTGTGGTTAGAATCTGAGGCTGATGTGGTACACTGGAGCCATATGACTGGGGCAAATGAGCATAGGGAATAATTTAGTAACCTGGGACTCTGCTTGCCTTGAGCTATACACATACCGTTCTTCCTTTATTTTTTTTTTTAAGTTCTGAATTGATTTTATTACATTTATTTATTTAATCGTGTGTATGAGTATGGGCATGCATGTGCCATTGTACTCGTCGTGTGAAGGACTGAGAAGAACTTGTAGGAATTAGTTCTCTCCCTCCACCATATGGAGTCCTATGGATTAAACTCACACAATTAGCTTAGTGGTCAGTGTTTTTACTCGATGAGCCATTTCACCAGCCCACACCCTTTTTCTAATAATACACTTGATAGCCTAAGACCGTTACCTGCATGCACTATGCACACACAACCTTCTCTGAACAATGTACCTAGCAACCCCACCTGCATTTAGCTGCATGCACATCTGTAGAGGCCAAGTTTAGAGGGCCAGGGACAGAGGGTCACAAGAAGCCAGCAGATTAAAGAAGATTCATGGAGTCCCCTGGGCAGGTTGGTCCCTAGCTGAGAGTATATGTAGCCATAGTCCCGAGGACTTTTTATAGGCAATCACACAAAGGTGGTATCTTGCCAAAAGTTTTTATATAACTGTTTACTTTTGGGGTTCCCTGACATCCAGTGTCAGCCATTTTGTGCTGACTCATAGTCCTCTGGATGTTTAGCATTAGCTATTTTGGCCTATCCAGAAGTTCATATCAGCACCATGTTGTCTAACCATAAACAGGCCCTCAGGGCCTTGATTTGTTTCATTCCATCCCTTTGAGATAACAAGCATTTTATTGGAACAGGCTTATAGGAACATTTCTTGGACCTAGTAACAGTACAAGGAACAATAGCACTTGACCAATCAATAGGCTATACCTCCTAAAGTTAGGATAGTCCACTTCAGGATAGTGGAGATGCTACTCCATCATTGTTCTAGGGGTCTCTAGTTAACTGTTGCTTGGGGAATGCCTGGGAACACACTGGTCATTGTCAACAGGCATTCCACATTTTTTCTCAAGAGAGGCCTAGTCTGCATTGGGATTTACCTGTGTCTTGGTCTTGTATCCTGGCATGCCCAGTTGTTAGTGCAACCATACAATGCTATCATACACTACTAGCCTTTATATCCACCAAACACAGGTTAACTTGTCAGCTTCATCGTTCCCTAGGCTGAGCAGAAGTTTATAACCTGCGACATGAAAAGCTGTCACAGACTTCTGTTTTCCTACACACCAGAAGTCTTCCCACACTGGGTAACCCACAGGGGCCAGTGGCCTACCTCTCAATCCTGCAGGTTCCATGTGTGATGGAGAAATATTAGGTCCTGAATGTTCCTTGCCTGATTGCCACTCTCTGATTGCCTTTCTGGAAATCACCACTGGCTGATATGACTCAATCCCATTCACAGGGCACTCCCTGAACTAGAGTCCTGCATGACTGAACTGCCCACCTCCAAATGGTGAAACCTACCCCCACCAGCCCTTCCGGATATGACCCAACTTCAATCCCAAACCTCTTCCCCATCCCAAAAGAGGAAAAAAAAACATAAAAACCCTGAGTCTGTAAGGGAGGGTGCTTTCCTTTGCATCCCAAGCTGTGAGGAAGTCCCTCTCAGGTTTATTCTCTATAAACCTGCTTGCTCTGTAGAGGTCAGTTTCCTTTGTCTCTTTCTTGCTTCATGCTTCCTTACCATGTGGGGATCCATAGAGTTAGCCCTCTGTATACTGCTTAATTATCAGTGTACACATGGAGAGGGGCTCTCATTTATGACTACCAGTCATATAGCTCTTAATTTAGCCTCTTGGCTACTTTGACCATCTCCTGTCTCTGTCCAGATAATGTCAGTGGGCAGCTGGACTTCTATTGTTGTCCATGTGGTCTGTGGCCCCCTGATGGAACCATCAAGTGTACCAGATACCTACCAGTAGTCCCTCCTTGATAGAAACTTGATTCCAAGAATTTGGAGACCCATATTTGGCATCACCACATAGTTTGCTGATCCCCAGACCTTATACAACTCAGCTCTTAGTTCTCCTTTTTGGTCTAGATAGGCTCTTTATTAGCCAGAGTAGGAGTTTGGGCCACACATGACTTTGGAGTGGATAACCAAGACCTTACCCATCTGACAATGGGTATGTAGTACTTATTAGGAAGGACTTTGCCTCTCCCAGTGATAGACTATACACACTGCTACAAGGCTATATACACTACTGCAAACTGCTTTTTTTTTTTTTTTCTGTCTTTTTGAGACAGGGTCTCCCTGTAGCCCTAGCTGACCTAAACTCACTATGTAAACCAGGCTGGCCTTGAACTCACAAAGATCCGCCTGCCTCTGCCTCTCAAGTGCTGGAACTAAAGGCATGTGCCACCACACCCGGCCAGACTGCTTCTTTAAAAAAAAAAATTATTATTTTTATTTTATGTGTATGCCTGTATTGACTGCATGTAGGCAAGTGCACCCGTGTCGTGCAATGCCCATGGAGGACAGAAGAAACTGTCGGATCCCCTGGAACTGGCGTTATGGACAGTTGTTAGCTGCCATGGGGTACTGGAATTCGAACCCGGGTCTTCTGCAAGAACAGTCAGTGTTCTTAACTGGTGAGCCATCTCTCCAGCCCCGAAAACTACTTCTTAATAAGTGGGTGTCTATCCCCTTCTACACTTGTGACCAAAGTCCTATGCGTACTTGTCTCTTTCCCATATGTTGCCATAGGCCCCAACCAAAGCCTGTTGTGTCAATGGTCACATCCAATTCAAATGGTTGGGTCTGGTTGATGATCCTATGCATCTGTGCTTGGCCAATGACCTATTTGGTAGCTGAAAAAGCTCAATGAGCTGCCTCAGTCCTTTTTTACATAAGGCTTTTAAGGGATATAATATTTAAGCCACATAGGGGATGATTACTCTCTAAAACCCCATAAAGGCTTTTTATTGCTTGACTGTTATTATTTGAAGATATGCCTGAACCTTGTTAGTTATATTCTTTGTATAGTTTTGATCTTACCTGACCAGATGACTCTCAAGAATTTGAAAGACCCTTATACATCAGTGTCATTTACCACCCAACCCCATGATTCCAGGTCAGCTCTCAGACTCCATAGGCTCTCAGGCTCTCAGGCCCATTACTAATTCTGTATGTTATGTAAGTTCCTCATGCTCTCAGGCCCTGCAGGTTCTCAGGCCCACAGCCACTGATTTCAAATCTACAAGAGTATCAGAGGTCAGCATAATTATCAGCATAATGATATGAAGCAAACACTTTGGGTCATTGTCAGGATGCCAAATCCTGAGCTACCAAACCATGACAAATGGTGGGGTTATACAAATATTCCTGGGGCAACACAACATGACAGATTTCTACTGTAGACCTTTTCAAGTGAAAGCAAATTGTTCTTAGTCCACTATATAGTGGTACCAACTCCAAGTTAGAGTCAGTTAGTTCATCAGATCACGCAGTAACACACATGCTCTGGATAGTCCATAGTTGTTCTAATGGTTTCATTTGGTTTCCATACAGGCCACATGTGGGCATTGTAGACACCTATATTTTACTGGCATGTCCCTCAGCAACTGGTGGTGGCATACGCAGACCACCCTTCTTGGGGTTGGCAGTTCTTGTACAGGCTTCATCGTCCTCACTAACAGTTTGACCTCATTGACAGCCACTTGGATGGTTGCTAGCCTTCGCAAGCCATCTAGAATATATTCAGCTCCTAGAGAAACATACTCTGTATTTGGCCGGGAGCCAAGCAGCCTATACCCCAAATCACAGTCACTGGCTTGACCTTAACTGTGAGGTCTATGTATACATCTACGAGCACAGCTAGTCCAGGAAACAAATCTGGGTTTCTATGGACTAAAGTACAGTCAGCTCCAGTACCAACAAGGACCAACACTCTCTGTACCTTGGTGGGGAAACAGTGAATAGTCAATTTAACATGAGGCCTCTGGTCTTCTGGGGTCTTCCCTAGTTGGACACTTCAGCCCCATTCCTACCCCAAAAGGGTGAGTTCACCTGATGTAGGTGATAGAAAATCTTGGCGATATATCTCATATACAACTACTGGCCTGGACTTCATGTCCATTCTCTTGCTAACTGCTTCTTAATAAGGATATTCTCCTTTCATGGGGAATTACCATCTTATGTCATAACTGGGTATGCATATGATTAAAATAAAATATGAGAAAGGACATGCACAGTAGAAAAGAAGTTTATATTACTCACTCTCACTGCATCCCTTAGCAGCAGTGCCTCTGGTACCGTTGAACAGGCTTTAACTAGTTTTGTAGGGCTAACAGAACCTCATTTGGGTGGTAGTTTATTGTTTCTTTATTTCCAACTAGAATGAACTCTACCTACATTTGGGCACATGAAATACTCTCTGTTCCTGGCTTATCTCTAACTCTCAGGCTATTTCGCATCATGTCTGTGTAAGAATTTCACCTACTGTCTCTGTCTCAGATGAGCTTTAGTTGTTATCTACTTCATTAGCAAGTGTCCTCCCTCATCCTGGGGTCTTAAGACCTGCAAGCACTGCTTTAGAGAGGGTTGGGGTGGTGATGAAAGCCAGCTTTTCCATCTCCTCCACAGATAAGGAGACACTATCTGCACCTTTGTCTCAGAGGCACAATAACCAGGCAGGGACCAGCTCCCCTGGATTCTGTCTATACTGCTTTCTCAGCTCTCAAAGCTCTGTCATAGCATAAGGAGTGCAGGAAGCATGCTCTGTGGTTGTCCTCTGTCTTTGGGCCTGACCATTCTGACCTAGGGGTTGCTCTTCTCTATCTTTTGCCAAATTAATGGTAGCACTCACAGTGGCAGTTGGGATAGTACCTTCTACTCTGCCTCACTCTCCAAATCACATACTCAGGATTTTTTTTTTTTCAGGAATAACTTTTTTAATTACAAGAATTTTACACTCAAAACTACAAAACTTCATTAAGATGAATTTTGAGATAGCTACACAAATGGAAAATAACGTCAAACTCATTAATTAGAAGATTTAATATCAGTATGGTAGCACTTATAAGTTGATCTATTGAATCAATATAATCTCTACCAAATCCTAGTTACATTTTTTGCAACAATTGAAAATCTTACCATAAAAAATTTTGTGGGACAAAAAAGAGGTAAAAGGAGAACAACGTTAAAAATTCTCACTTGAAAGATTCTCACTCTGAATTGTAAAATTCACTACACAGTTTCATTTATTAATTCAACAGAATGCTTGTCTAATAATTAATATAAGTCAATAGGATAAAACTAAGAGTTCACAAATAAGACTCATATTTGCAGTCAATTAACTCGAGAAGGTTGTAAAGACAATTCAATAAAGTATTTTTCCTTTGAAAAACTGGTGTTGGAATAATGGGTCTACATGCAAAAGAATAACCTTGTATCCCATACTCAGGATTTTAACTTCTCCTCCAAGGCTTGCAACTTGCATACCTGGGATTCCCACTGCAGGGAATCTTCATAGCCATCCTTCACTGCAATCAGGAGCAGCCAGCCAATCTTTCCAGTTGTCATTCATTCTGCTCCAGATGAGGCATCTGCCAGACCCCCAGATTCTTTCTAAAAACACAAAGATTCTATCCACTTCATCCTAGCTTTCTACTGGGTGAAATCCTGCCAACTATGCCAATTGTGGAGGCCAAGTTTAGGGGGCCAGGGAGGGAGGGTCTAGAGGAGCTGGGAGACTAAAGAAGAATCATGGAGTCACTCGAAAATGAGACAGGCTTTGTTTTCTCTGGGCAAGGGCATAGGCAGGCAGCCTCTGGGTGAGAGTGCATGTGCTCTTGGTCCCAAAGACTTTAATTTTTTTTTCTTTCTTTCTTTATTTATTATTTTTATTTTTATGTGCATGAGTGTTTTGCCTGCAAGTATGTAAGTGTACCTGTCTGTGTATGCCATGACTGTGGAGTACAGGAAACGGTGTTGGAGCCCCTGGAACAGGAGCTACGGTCAGTTGGTAGCTGCCATATGGGTGCTGGGAATTGAACTAGCATCCTCTGCAAGAACATCCAGTATTCCTAACTTCTGAGTCATCTCTCCAGCTCCACTCCCCAAGAATTTTTTTTTATTGGAAATCATACAAAGGTAGGGCTCCTTGCCAAAACTCATTATATAATAGGTTATATTACTGTTTACTTTTGGAGTTCCCTGACATCCAGTGTCAGTCATTTTGTGCTGATTCAGAGTCCTCTGGATGTCTACTGTTAGCCATTTTGGTCCATGCTAGAACTCCATATCAGTACTATGTTGTCTAAACATAAACAGGCCCTCACAATCTTGATTCCCTTCAATACCCTACTTCAAACAATGGAATAAATTTATCCTCCCCTTAATGACCATCAGACTTAGACACAGTCTATTCAGTCATGCTCTAGTTATGAAGATGTGAACACCAATCTAGCCTAGCCTGATTTTGGTGCATGCCCAATAAGGCAAGCTTTTCCCTTAAAGTGAACTTTCCTGACAAATCACCTATTTACCATCTTATGCCATAACTGGGTGTACATATGATTAAAATAAAATGCCTTATGAGAAATGGCATGCACAGTACAAAAAAGTTATATTACTTAATCTGTCAATCAAAACTCTCACTGCACCCCTTAGCAGCCAAACTCTTCTTTCCCTGGAACCCCTCAAAAGGAAGCCCCAAACAATAATCAAGGCCCTTGAATTCCTTCACTCATGTTACCTACTGTCAATCTTAATAAGGTATTCATTTCTAATCTGTACTATGACTTTGCTTAGAATGAAGTATTGATACTTTGTAATTTGTGTGTGCCTTTATTTCATGTCTCAAAAAGACCAAAAAAAAAATTTACTTTAAATTATGTGTATATGTGTGGGTAACTGCACATGTCTGCAGGTGCCTGCAGAGGTCAGAAGAGGGTATTGGAGAGGGTAGAACTGGAGTTATAGGCAGTTAGTTGTAAGCCATCTAATGTGGGTGCTTGGAACTGAACACAGGTCCTCTACCTGCTGTTTTTGTTTTTTTTTGAAATAGGGTCTTACTACATAGCCCCCAGTAACATTAATTCCATAGCACCTGATTCATATTCATTATGCATAAATATTCTATTATTAATTACTTATTCTTTTTAATATTTAATTAATTTTTTTTGGTCTTTTTTTTTTTTTTTTTAAACAGGGTCTCCCTGCAGCCCCAGCTGTCCTGGAACTCACTATGTAGACCAGGCTGGCCTTGAACTCACAGAGATCTGCCTGCCTCTGCCTCATGAGTGCTGGGACTAAAGGCGTGCACCACCACACCCGGCAATTTTTTGGTCTTTTTAACTGGGATTAAAGGAGTGTGCCACCACACCCTGCTTATTTATTATTTATATTTGATATGTATGAGTGTATGGACCTACTTATAGGTGCATCCATGTTGTGCAATGTCTGCGGAAGTCAGAAGAGGGTGTTCTGGAACTGGAGTTAAGAATGGGCATTAGCCACCATATGGGTGCTGGGATTCGAACCTGGGTCCTCTGCAAGAACAGCTAGTGCTCTTAACCACTGGGCCTGAGCCATCTCCCCAGTCCTTAATTACTTATTCTTGATCTATGTCTGTCTTACAGCATTTTACCTTTATGGGGAAAGGGACTGTTCCACTTAGCTACTGCTAGGTTACAAATCTTACCAGCTTGAAACAGGCCTTGGCAAAGTAGGGTCCATATGCCAAACCCAGCCCACAGTCAGTTTTTCATTTGTTTTGTTTTTGAGATGGAGTCTTGTTATGTAGCCAGCCTGGTCTCAAACTCACAATCCTCCTGCCTCAGCCTCTCAGTGGCTAGGATTTTCTAAGTGATCCACTGTGCCTGTTTTATGTAGTTAGCAAGCTAAGAATGTTTTTTCTACTTTTTAGGGAGCAGGTCTTTGAGACAAGATTTCTTTATATAGTCTAGGCTGATCTGGAATTTGTGATCTTCCTGATTTGATCTCCTATGTGCTGTAATTTTAGCTGCCTGCCATCAACCACACCCTGCTGTTTTTATTTTACATCTTCAGGGGGTTGAAAAACAAAACAAAAGAGAAATAAAAATAAGAACAATATGTGACAGAGCTTATATATGGAGGACAAAGTTGAAAATATTTACTGCCTGACTCCTGTTTTAGAAAAGTTTGTTATTCCATATAGTAAAACAAATATAACATGATTCAGTACATCAGGAATTCAGGAGGGGTTTGACTGGGAAATCATATGGTGTTGACTGACCTTTCAGGGATACTCAGCTGGAGAATGATCTGGCCTAGAGGTTCCAAGAAGGTTTCACTCCTCACATACCTGGTCTTGGTGGTGACTGAGGCCCTCTTCCTTTATATACTCTCTCCGTCACAGTGCTTGGAGTTATTACAGAGTAGCCAAGGAAGGTCTCAAAGGCTAGGCTTATATTGGGATATCATTACTTCATCTGTACTCTATTGGCCATAGATCAGCTTAGATTCAAACAGAGTGGCCCCTCCCTACAAACAGAGTGGCAAAGAATATGAGGCCATCTTTAATTTACCTCAGGAGTCAATTTATTCAGTCTTCTATCTCTAGCTCTTAACATAGCACTTGAAACAAATTCTAGCAGGTAGAATCTGACTCATTTTAATATAAAAGTATTAAGTTTTGTGGGAGTTGGAGAGATGGTTCAGTGGTTAAGATCACTGGCTGTTCTTGCGGAGGAACCGGATTTGATTTCCAGCACCCACATGGTATAAAAACCTTCCACAATTCCAGTTCCAGGAGATCTGACACCCTCTTCTGGCCTCCATGGGCATTGCATGCATGTGGTGCACTTACATAGATGCAAACAAAACGCTTATACACACGAAATCAAACTAAACAAAATTTTTTTTATAAAAGGCTGGGCATGGTGATGCACACCTTTAGCCTCAGCACTAGGGAGATAGAGGCAGGTGAATTTCTGTGAGATCGAGGTCAGTCTGGTCTACATATCGAGTTCTAGGCCAGCTGGGGCTATAAGAAATCCCTATCAGAAAACCAAAAACCAACCAACCAACCAAACAAGTAATTTAAAAATGTATTAGAGTTGGAGTTCAATCAAGGTTGAGGTCTACTTGGACTCTTGGGGAGCACTCCATGCTACTGGGTCTAGTGTGGGGACTGTCATATACCCAGTGTTGTGCTATATCCATACATTTGAATTTCAGTTACCATTTTGGTTAATGAAGAGCAATAAAACTTGCATCTCACAGAATTAAACAGCACAAGGAATATGAGGAAGCTTTATATATAGGCTGTAATGTTGTCTTTAATGATAAGCTATTATTATTGTCACTGGTGCCCAAGGTCGGGTGCAGACAAGGCTAGAGGCTCCGAATCCCCTGCCCTGGAGAAGGGACCCTCAACCTGATTCCACTTTCCAGCTCTTACCCTTGCCTGTTTCTGAGAAGCAGGTGTTAGGAGAATGAAGCAGGGCTCTACAATCAAGTCCCAGCCAAGGAAGATTTATTTCCCTACGGTGGCTCTAATGATGGTTCGATGGGACTCATAATTCCATAATGATCTTGGTGCCAGTGCCTCCCTCCTTGGGTGTCTCTGCGGAGACTGTGGGGAAATGGGAAGCCACAATGGCTAAACAAATAAAAATGATTAGTTGCATGTGGTCAGTTCCTTGTTGCCTATTGTGTGATTCAACATATGGAGTAATAAAGACGCTTCTGAGGAAAACCACATTCAACTTGTCATCCTCACCTTGCTGAGAGAATGCAGCATTCCTTTCCCTGAAAAGCCCCTGAAACCTTTGTCACAGAGATACTCCCATACTTCTATTTTCCTCTGTGCCTCATTTTTCTCTGGAGGGAGGGTTTGTCTACCTAAGTAATACTCCTCACAAGCTTTCCACAAAAGCTCCAGACAGCCTAGGAATATATAATGTGTGTCGTGCATTTAGGTCTGAAAGTGAGATCATTACTCGGAATGTTAAGTAGATATGTAAAGCATATCCCCTGTGTGATCTTGTAAGTACCAATCTTTATATTTGTGTGCTATTGACTTTGCTCAGCCTCTGGTATGATGTTTGCATAGCCAAAAGGATGGAAAAGAATAGTATTAATTACTAAGATTATTTTGCCCTTTTGCTATGTGTCAGGTACTGGGCTGAGTGTTTCATATGTATATTCTGTCTGTTTTGATGTCTGTGTCTGTCTTTTGAGGCTCTAATCCAGGTCCTTGTACGTCCTAGGCAAGAGCTATACCACTAGTCCTTTTTTTTTTTTGTTGTTGTTGTTGTTTGTTTTTTCGTGACAGGGTCTCCCTGTAGCCCCACCTGGCCTTGAACTTTCTATGTAGATCAGGCTGGCCTCGATTTTACAGAGATCTGCCTGCCTCTGTCTCCTGAGTACTGGAATTAAAGGCATGTGCCACCATGTCCAGCTCTAGTCCCCCCCCAACTCCTTTTTTTCTCTTTTTTTAAAATACTGTTTATTGGCTGGGAGAGGTGGCTCAAGGCTTTAATTCCAGTATTTGGGAGGCAGAGGCAGGTGGATCTCTGTAAGTTCAAAGCTAGCCTGGCCAGCATAAAGAGTTTTAGGTTAGCTGGGACCCTATCTCAAAAAGGAAAATAAAACAAAACTACAACAACAACAAAAAATATTGTTTAATACATTAAAAATTTATTCGTGGAGCTGGAGAGATGGCTCAGGAGTTAAGAGCACATGCTGCTCTTCTAGAAGGCCTGAGTTCAATTCCTGACATCCATGTCAAGTGGCTCACAGCAGCCTGTAACTCTAGTGCTGCACTCATGTGTACTCCCCAACATACACACATAATTAAACAATAATAAAATAAAATAAAATATTTAAAATTATTTGTGGGAGGGGGCCGGGCACATGTGGAGGCCAGAGAGCAACTTGTAGGAATCTGTTCTGTCTTCTACCATGTGAAAACTCAGGTTTTCAGTTGGCAAGCGCCTTTACCTACTGGACTATCTCCCCAGACTGTTGGGAACCTTTTTTAGGGATGATGTCAAAGGACAGAAAGTTTCTCCTATCCTTAGTTTGTTAGGGTCCGTGACTCGATGGGTCCCCTCCAGATAACAAATACACGGGATTGGAGATGTAAAAATCAAGCAGAGTCTTTACTTTCCAGCCGGCTGGGGTCGACCGGTTTCCCAAGACATGCAAGTCTGGTCAGAACGATCGACCCCCATTCAGTTTCAGATACAGATTATATAGGCCCACATAGTCATTACACAAAAAGCATTCCTCAGCAGACACTTTGATCAAACATCTTCTAAAAGCTATAGTTTCGGTTAAACATCTTTTCCAGGAAGGCTA